>NC_047658.1:9707695-9817474 GCF_011762505.2 Arvicanthis niloticus
ACTCTTATGGAAGAATAGAAAGAAGGATTGCTGGCTCCAAATGAGAAAAATAACTCAACAGAAAAACCAAAAGTATCATTATACACTGTACCCTTGGAGATTTTAGAGTCTCAACTACATGAAAAGAACATACAGACACACATACTCAGGTCTTCCTGCACATATGTAGCAATGTGAAGCTTGGTCTTCTTGTGGGTGTTGAACAACTGGCGTGGAGGCTGTCCCAAATCACAAAGGCTGTTGCCTATATATTGAATATGTATCCTGTCCAGCAGGAACATTAAACAGAGATCCGGGGAGGTCACCTGAAAGAGAGTGGGTGGGTGGAGGGGTACAGACAAAGATGCAAAGAATTGCCATCTGTCTATAGGCTGATCAAATAGCAATTTTTACTTTTTCACACAGGGGTTTATGTACACAAAAAGGCAGGATGTGGGGGAAGGGGATGACGCAGGAGCATGAGTGTTTAGGGCGAGTACAGATATCTTCCAGAACAGAGTATCAGTTGGGTGAAGCTTCAGGGGACAGGTCACTGTGACTCCACCTATTATTCACTTGTCCCTATCTAAGTTAGTATTATCCATCAAGGTTACTTGTGGATAAGGTTACTTATGGATAAGTAGTTTATGATTGAGACCTGGAAGCTTTCCACTAAAGCTGCTTGTTTACCATAGCTTCTAGCCTCAATTTCAAGGTTTTTTTTCACAGAGACCCAAGACGTGTTAGCAGGCTGACTTAGGCCTATGGCTGATTTTAGCCTTCAGATAAGCAAACCTGCCCCTGACAAATATGTTATTCACACCTTTCTCCTCTTTCTTATTGTCTAGTGGCCTTTCTTCATTCCTAACAAATTTTAGTAAAATAATAACTAGAGTATTAATTTTAAGAGTTTGAGAATTAAAAGACACTCTGCTCACTAATGATCATCACTAGTATTTTCCTGTATATCTCATGATACCAATATGTTAATCTAGATTATTTGTCTGTGAGAGACATTACATTCTCATCATGCAGCAACCTGTTTGTATTCATTTCATTTCTTTAAAAACCCAGTTTGTTTTGTGAATATGTTTTTGTTTTAATCTAAGATATGGGGTATGGGGCTGCTTCACATTGTCCACAGCCACTAACGATCAGTGTCTCATGCTTTAGGAGTCATATTAATTTTTTCCAGAAGCAGACAGGTTTAGTTTGGAATTCTGGGGGCTCTCAAGAGGGTATAAATACTCAAGAGGCATGTGGTGTCTACTGCTCTGCTGCTGCTGCCAGTCCTTCTTGTTGCTGTTGCTGTTGCTGTTGCTGCTACTGCTTTTGCTATTGCTGGATTGCTATTTGGCTGTTTTGTTTGACTGCTTGATGGAGATAACCTGATCATAGAGATTGGATTTGCAAGAGGAACCAAATGACCCTATTCAGCAGAAAGTTGTCTCAAGAGGTCCTACACTCCTTTTCTTCTCCTTTTCTTCACTACTTGGTATTAGGGGGATGGGACAGACTGGGGTTTACTAAGTTTTGGAAGGTGGGTGGATAATAGGACCCAATAAAGTACCCCTAAAGTATAATTAGAGGTAAGGGAATACACAGATTAACAGGGAGAGATCAGTGAAAGAGTAGTTTCTTAATCACCAAACTGATTAAACTACACTTTTTGTTTTGTTTTTTTGTTTTTGTTTCTTTACTGTGTGTGGGCATGTTCAATCACAGATTTGAGGAAGCCAGAATACAGTAAGTAGGAGTTTGTTCTCTTCCACTATGTAGTCCCTGAGGCTTGAACTCTGGTAAATCAGTTCTAAGTGGCAAGTGCTTTACCTGCCGAGCTGTCTTGCTGCCTCTTATACCTGTGTTATGATCAAGACATAGTGCTATAATTTTGTCAGTTTCAATGTTGGTGGAAGTCTGTCAAAGAAACTGAGGCTCAAATAATTTTGTAATGCAGTGTGAATCTATTCTCATCTAGAATATACAGACTGCTGTTTCCTATTCTATTATTTCAAGCTCTTTCACTGTAACTGTCATTAGTAATTTTTTCCACCAAATTGGAAGTGAAGAGTCCAGTGGGTGGATAAATTTCTCATTTGGGGCTGGAGGGAGAAGGCTCAGCAGGTTAGTGCCCTGACCAATTTTGCAGTGGTTCAGAGTTTGATTCTTAGAAACTATATTTATAAGATTTTCCTCTGTTTGCAACTCCATCTCTAGGGGTATGACACCCATTCTTCTTAAGGGCAAGGAACCCCACATAAATACATGCACATTCTACACACATAAACAAAATAAAGTGCTAAAATATTTCTTTGTTCACAGGGTTAAGTACCACAAGTCAGATTTTGAGTTTCATCACACTGACAGATATACCACTCCAGATATTTATCTTGTGTCTGTGCTCACATACATTATCTCAGTTTCAGGCAGCTGCAAAGGCTAGATGCTTGATTTTGATCTTCTGAGAAAATAATTTTGTGACTGAGGAGCAACTGACAGACAGGATGACAGCTTTGCCTCCTCATTGTTCTGATACCTGTTGTCTCCTGTCTGATTTGCAGGTGTTATTGATGATTGGAAACACATTTGCACTATGGCCCAGAGAGAAGAGTTGCCATGATCTTCAGGAGAAGGTGTACAGTTTGGATCTTAGTATCCTTCTTGTCCTGGATGTTAAACCTCTTAATGCTCCTGAGCAGTAGCAGCTGCTTTTGTCTCCTTTACTCTTCTTCTTGATGTATTGAGCAGTAGTGAGTACCATGACTTGTTCATAAAAAGATGTTTAACACATATTTATGGAATAAATATTTTAATGGTATTAATAAAGCTGTATTCTGTGTTTAACATTTTTAGTGACTCTGGCTTTCAACAGCTGAGAAGCACAGAACAAGGATCCTTAGGATCTCTGAAGATCAACAGTAAGGGAGAAATTGTGGGGAAGCCTGCAATCAAAACTTCACCTACATGCCTCATAAAGAGACGAGAATCTATTAAAAAGTTTTGAAAGATGATACAAATGAAATTTAGAAGATAAAAGCCAATAAAAGTGACCACCACCATCAGATAGTATGGTTGCTCTGGTCTCAGCTTGGCCTCTGCGGACTTGATTGGAGTGAGGATGTGCTGCATTCGCTGGTGATGTCTGTGGAGGAGAAGCACCATGGAGACACTGGTCCAGACCATGATGCTCATGAATGTGGCATCATGGACAAACCTCAAGAAGACAATGCCTACACTGAATCCAGAAGTGGAACAGACAACTTGTTTTTATAGTCAGAGTTATTATCTGTAATCTGTGCCCAGTGACCTTAATTGGAATGTAGATGTTATTTAAGATACTGAAAACCAACAGCTGTAACAAGAATAACTAGCCAAATTTGGGACACTTCCTCTGAGTAAATTTACCTCTATTGACAGGAAAGCACAGTGACAACTGATGGATACTCAGGACACAAGTGGAACACAAGTTTGTGCTTCTTACAAACAGGCGAGTGAAGAATTCCAATTTACATTTGAGGTCAGTTGGATGATATCTTTGAGCAAAGTCATAATGTTGTTTGGAAATATAGTGAGGAAGAGAATCAGGGCATTGGCCACAGCCTGTGGCTTAAAATCACCTGTGCAGGCCTCTGTTGAGAACCAGTGAAGACTGGAGATACATTATGGAGTAACAGAAAGACATTGGCTACAGTCCCAACTCCAAACTGGCAAAGCAAGAGGATCTGAAGAGTCACTTCCTCAGTGGTTTTCAGGGAGTTATCATAGCAGATATGGAGAGGGCTTTACTCGACTCTGCAGTCATGATTAGGTCCTTGGGTTTGTTGTCCTCGGGTTCTGTTCTATTGCCCACACTTACCAATAGATTTGGGATAATTTGTCTCTTGATAAGTGAGACACTATTTTATCATAATACAGGAACTTTGCCTGGAGTAGAATGCATGCACAGTAACTCAGAATAAATTTTATAAATTATTGAATTACTTTTCTCTTGAGATAAATTTGCACTGCAACTACATCTTTATGGTTACATTTTCAATAACCTATACAATAACACATATTTTTTAACAGACCATGGCCTTTACATCTGAATAAAGACAGGAAAGGGATTAGTATGAATATGTGATTTCACCATTCATCAGAAGTCAATACAGTAGGAGGGAGTAGAGGCTGCCAATGGGATGTAACTTACTCAATAAAATCACTTAATCAATAGTAAATTAAAGAGTCCATCATCAGATTTTATCATTTGTATTCAATATAATTAGGAGTGAGACGAATCTGAAAACAGAATGTACCTTAATCGATTAAATAACATATTCAATAAAAAGAAAAGAAAAATGAACGATAAAATAATTAATAAAAATTTTTATATTAAAGTAAAATGTGCCGGGCAGTGGTGGCACAAACCTTAATCCCAGCACTTGGGAGGCGGAGACAGGCAGATTTCTGAGTTCTAGGACAGCCTGGTTTACAGAGTGAGCTCCAGAACAGCCAGGGCTATACAGAGAAACCCTGTCTACAAAAACAAAGAGAAAATAAAGTAAAATGTTTAAATAATGTGTATTTTAATAACATGTATGACTACCTATGTAATCAATAAGGTTTTGTAACTGAATCCAGTTGTAGAAAATTAAGTGTTGGCTTTGAGAAATGTTTTGTGCAACTGATCCACACAACAAAGTACCTAAATATTTCTGATAAAGCCACCTGTGTACTGTTACACAGATAAACATAGGTTTTACATATGTATCCTCCATGTGAACAAGAAAACACTTGTTAGGAAGATTCATTCATTGATTGTTTTCCTGATCTTAATTTTTGTTCTATAAAGTCATGTGCCAGAATCTTACCTTGAATCATCTCCAGCCTTTCCTCCAAAAATTATTAATGCTATCACTATTATATTCTTTGTAGAGGGATGTTGGTCTGCATTCTACTTGTTATATGTTTTCTAAAGGACCAGAGAACCTCCATTTATCAAAGTTCAACATCTCACATACAGATGTCAATTGAATGCTGTTTTCTGCTGAATATTAATCCAGAAAACATACACTGATTTGAGGTGGAAGCAAAATATTAATGTACTTGAGTTAAACTGCAGTCTTCAAAAAATAATGCTTCATGTTGGCTTCAGAAGACAATGTACACTGAAGAAGGGAGAAGAGATTTAAGCAGAAGTCTATGGTTCAAAGAATCCCACCTTCTGAGCATAGTCACAGTGAGCATCCTCGTTGAAGGCCAACCTCCAGAACACAGATCCTGTAGAATCATATTCATGACATCTGTCCAATGAAATGGTTCTCTGTGTCCCTCTTTGTCAGAGAAATGATGCAAGGGCATCCACAATGGTTTCTTATCCTCCTTGCAGTGCTTTGAAGGTAACCCACCAGAGTACAGGTTTTCCAGTCTCAAAATAATAGCATATGACATCCTTCAGAGAGATTATTATTGTCTCATATGTGACGTCAGGGCATTTGTCTACATGGTGTCTTTTGTGATATCTCTGATGAAGGAAAATCATTTTTCCCCAGAGCAAATCTCCATTTTACTTTCTGATGCTTATAATGATGTCTACAAGTTTCAACAGATTTTAATTAGTACCTGGGCAGAAGTGAGCGATGGGTTTTCATGTTTCCTTTGGGAGAATCTAAGTTCTGAATTGATCTTGTAGTCAGATGTAAATTGGGACACTCAAGGGTAGAACAAGGGACTCATTACATGCATTTCTCTAGAGTACTTTCCTCCCGACCATTTAACTCTTGCAAAATATGCTGACAGGAAGTCGTTTGAGAAAACTGCCATCCTGTCATTCAGATTTTGTAATTCCCCAGGAATCTGCCTCATTTCAACTTTTCCCATGTTTATCCCAGGACACATACTTCTGACAAATTTACTAACTGAAGCTGCTCTTTTCCACCTAGATCCTGGGCTTATTCTAATAACCACTTGTTTTCAGGTAGATTGTGACTTGTTTTCTGAGATAATCATGAATCTTTATCAGAAGCCGAGTATACTTTGTTAGTATATTCTGTTGTATACTAACAAAGAGTATATGCAACGTATATACAAAGTATATACTCTTTGTTAGTATATACTTAGTATTCTGGGAAACTGCAGTGTAAACAAGGAACTGTGTATACAAAATCAAAGACCTGGAGTCCGCAATCATTAAGAAATAAATAGATCGAACCACACTCATTTCTGTTCTAGGGATAATAGACTAGTAGAGACTCTGTTTTGATCTTCAATGATAAAAATAAAAACTCAGTTTATAAATATAAGAATTGCATGTTCTAACCTTTATTGAAATTCATACCTGCAGCAAGATTGTCTTAGGCACAGTCAAAGAACAAGCACCTGGATGTGTAGCAAACAAGTTATTATTGCAAAAATATTTGTTACTAATGAAATAACCAGCATTTGTAAGAGATATATGTGGAAATATGACAAAAAGAATAACTTGTCATTACCTTACATTTGTTCATGATAAGCATACAACGATGATTTTAACTGTGAAATTTATGTTGACAAATTGAAAAGTACACACACAATGTGGAATAACCTTAAATGTCAGAAATTTATAAGAGTCATAGCATGTTGAAAAATAGGAGATAGAATACAGTGTTATAAGTGATCAATAGTGATAATGGAACATGAAGTGTAAATTTCAGTGTATATAGGAGGGAAAGCAGACAAGAAAGTATGGAGAGGAATCACTAACACTAAGTGTCTTTTGAAAAACGTTAAAGAAACAGTGCTATTGGGGCATTCTGTAATGTGTTCACATGCATGTTTCAAATGAGTTTTAGTAAACCTGCACTATACTAGGTAGACAGTTCCCCACATAGACATTAATGGTGAATAATGTCAAACCCTATTCCAGTATTTGGTGACGTCTTTTTCCAGCTGCCTGACAACTCTCAAAGTACAATCCACCCCACCCCCAATCATTATAGGCCATTACCACTGGTGCTCGTGCTTCTGTAAAACTTGGTGGTTAAAGACACCATATACTCCTGCCCACAGGAAGATCATTTTTGTTTTCCCAAATTTTAGCTCAGTTTAATCATGTGAGGTTGTCCTCCATAGGTGCACTCACTAAATATATTTAGTACAAATACAATCCCATTAACCACAGAAATTGTAGACAGTGCACCTACATTTTTTTCCAGGTTTTATGTTAGTGCTTGGGCTCTGAGCAGACATGAGAGCAGTGTCTTATAACTTTGCAAGATCATTGATAGAATATGTATCAAAAGTTAAATTGGGGAACCAGGTACCTATGGAGTCCATTTTGTGCTGATATTTGAGCACATTTTCACTAGAAGCAACACTAAGGACACGAGTCTAATTCTGAGGCAGGTGAAGCTTGTTTATGAGAAAGTGGTAGTAGTTAAATGTAGGTCCATAAAAATTATAGGCATTGCACCTTGATTTTTATAAGAATGTCTTTTTCCTTGAGGACCTGCCCTTTGGGTAGGATGTTCCCTGAGTCTGGATGTGGTTCAGCCATGGGAGCATGCATAATAAAGTCAAGTAGTGATCCTGTCAACTTTGAGAGCACTGAGAGCAGTCAGCAAAACTATGTATTGTCCTTTCTGGTGTGGCTCCAAGGATAGCTTCTGAGGTCTCTTACAGATCACCCAGTCATGAGTCTGGCAATTTTGCAGCATAGGTGGATGAGTAACCTTGTAGACTGTTGCGCGTCATGGCCAGTCTTGCTTTGCCTGTGGACAAAAGTCTCCACAGAACATATTGACAAGTGATCAAGGACATATCAAAAACATATTTGACAGTGATTTCACTAAGCACATAATCTCTTAAGATAGAAAGTACAGGTCTAGGTCTTCCATACATCATTTCAAAGAGGTTAATCCCAAAATATAAAGAGTATTTTAGGCCATACATAGGGTGAAGGGAGGAGAGTTATGAAGTCCATTCCCTTCTGCATTGTTAATTTAGTGAGGGTCTGTGGGTCCCAATCCCTGAAGGCTTCCCACAAATATCTCTGGCCCAGCAGGGTGTGGGTGTTTGGGCAAAGGGGATCAAGTGAGAGCAGGAAGGGGAATCATCTCTTCTGCCTCCACTGCTGCCTCTGCCCTCATCTCCCATGTCTCTGCTGTTGCCACCCATTTACTCCCGGATGCTGCACCTGTCACTCAGCTCTGAGTGCATCCTCACCACCACTTTCATGACACTGGGGGTGTGGTATGAAGTGGAGCCTCTCTGTTTCTGCTTGAATTTACCTGTGGCAGCATCATTTCATGTGCTCACTGGCCATCTGGATATCGTTGAAGACAAGGCTATTCAGATCTTTTGCTGGGTGGGGTTTTTGTGTGGTCTGTGTTTGTGCCCATGCATGTAGATGCTAATGAGTGTGAGCACATGTGGAGACTGACTTCAGTCTGTTCTTTATTTAAATATTTATTTACTCATCTACTTAACGTGTACAATATGTATCTGTTTATGTGTGCCATGTATATGCAATTACTGGAGGCCAGAATAAAACATTGGATCCTCTGTTTGGAAGTGGAGTTACAGGCAGTTGTGAATGGCCATGTGGGTGCTGTAAACCAAACCCGAGTCTTTTTCACTGAGCATCTCTCCAGCCCCTTTACCCTCTTTTTGAGGTGGGGGTCTTGTTGAACCTGGAGTTCACCCTTTTGGGTAGATTATTTAGTTGGCCTTGTGTGGAACAGTGGGCTATGGGACACCACTGGGGGCCTGGTAGAGCACTCTCTTGAGAGTTTCTATTGGAAGAGCTGTTGGCTATGCTCCCAACCCATGGATTTTCCTCATGACTCCCACAGTCCTTGGCTTTGAAAGCTGCCCTTATTTTTGAATTTCTTGCTCATTGACCTTAGAAGACAACTAAACTTTTCCTATAAATGGCCAGAGAGTGCCACCCTAAATTGTTATTCATATAGGTGACTCAGAACCTTTGAAATGTGACCATTTGGAGGGAGACATCATGGTGTCAGTAGGAAGAATTTGGCCAGGCAAGCAAACCAGTCCAGCCAGCACAGGTTAGGCTCTGCATCCTTGCCTGTAACCCTGCCAGCTCTCTTTGGGGCATTAGTTTCCTTGGGGGTTGCTTCACTGCCTGGTCAGTATAAAATTCATCCTGGTTTAGGGAAAGAGGCTGTCCTCTCTGACCACTGAAGACATTCTGCAGGGAAGAGTGACTAGAACACAGGCAGGCTTACCCAACATCCTACCTACAGCCAGCCCTCCTTCCTGCAGTAATTTGGATGGAGCTGGGAATTCCCAGCTGCTTAAGCTTGTTTCAGTGAGAACAGGGTATCACACTAGGCAACCGCCTTTCACAGGCCAACTCTATTCAACCTTTTTGACTCCTGACAGTACCTACAGCTCAAGTATGCCCACTTACCTCTCTTAGGTACTTGTGTACTTCTTAAAAATTTTACTTTCTATGAAAGGTATTTGTGAGCTGAAAATGTGCTGTTAGTTATTATTATTATTATTATTATTATTATTATTATTATTATTATTACTATTGCTACTCCTACTATTTTTTTCTCCTGAGACAAGAGTTCTCTGTATAACAGCCTGGGCTGTCCTGGAACCCACTCTGTAGACCAGGCTGGCCTTGAACTCAGATTTGCCTGCCTCTGCCTCCCTAGTGCTGGGATTAAAGCCATGTGCCACTACTGCCACTCCTGAAAATATGTTGCTTTAAAGCAAGCACACAGTGCTTCATTATCTATTTGGCATTAGGCTCACCTCCTTAGGTTTTAAAATTGGTCTTTTCTTTTCTTCTTTTTTGTGTGTAGAAAGGACCTTGCCTTAAATTCACTGTCATGCAGTCCTGACAGGGAGAAAGGTGGCTTTGTATGCCTCTGTGGACTTGAGAAGGGGAGCTGGTGAACTATTCACATCATTTGTCTCAGAAAGCTGACTTTGATGGTTATGTGTCCCCATTGCCAATTTCCCCCTCCCTAGCATCCCATCATAAAGAAGCAGGTTGTACAGCACCTACCAGATGTGGGTTTGACACAGCCTCAGAGTGGGCTACAGTCACTCATTTGCCAGATTACCTCAGGGCAGCATTTGGGCACTCATAGCTGGTGAAAGAGGAAGAGAGCTTCCAGGGTGTGGTGAGAGGCCAAGAAGAGAGACTCCAGAGTGTCCTCTGGGTTGGTTGGCAGGGTATACCTTGTGAGGTCCTGGCATATGACTGTGGGCCTTGGTTCTGCTGGGAAATGGGAAGGCAGAGGGAGTTTGAGGGGTGGGCAGACCCCTGGAGAGCAAGTGTCAGGCAAAGTGCACCCAGCCCTCAAGAGCAGGAAGAGTTGGCCTTGGACAAGAGACACATGTAGGAGGCTGGGCTACCCTGAGAGGTGGGTGTTGTTTTCAGGTGTCCAGATCAAGCCTCCTATACTCTAGTTGTTCATGGTTGTGATGGTGGGGAAATCCAACTTAACTTGCAATAGAGCCTAATAACTATGTGGGTGGGCCTTGCTTGCCCAGATAGAGGGGGCCAGCATACCTCCCAATCTGGTATCCCACTCTCTTTGTCCAACTTGTTTCTCCTTTTCTGTTTCCCAACCTGCTGTCACAATTATACAAATGTGACACCATTACTTCCTAGCCTGCAGGTCCTGGCCCTCCCATCCTCATTGAGTTTCAGGTGTCACTTGTGTTTGCTTCTCCTTGCATCCCTTCCCTTGACCTTCTATAGCTCTTGTTGGTAGACTTTGATGAGAGCCTGGTATCCTTAGGCAGGTCCAGAGAAAGGCTGGCAGAGAGAACATCCACTCGGAAGGAGAACAAGTATCAGGGATATAGATTATGAACACAAAATACTTGAAACACCTTGAGTGGTTGGTGCCCATGGGATAAGGTGTATGGGATATGCATTGGTACAACCCAGCATTCCCTGGGTTGGAGGACTCCAGAAAGGAGAAGCTTCCCTGGGCCACCCACTAAGCTGGAATCCATTGGCAGTCTGCACATGGATGTTTCCTGTGGGTCTGCCAGCTCTGACTTGCCTCCTTCCCTGTTGCTTCACAGTGGACATCCTGATCATGGATGAGGATGAGGTCCCAGCTGATCCCCACCAAGCCGGCCCCACCCCAGTCTGCACCTTTTCCTGGACCCCCGAACTGACTGTGACTTCCTGCACCCTACATCTGCACTGAGAGTGGCTAAGCTTCCACCACTGGTTGAAGCTTAAGCAGCACCAAAGCAGGCACCCAGGCGAGTGGCCAAATGCCTGTACTGACTGTGGCAAGACCTTCTCCCAGAGCTCGCACCTGGTGTAGCCCTGGAGCATTAACACAGGCAAGAAGCCATTTGCCTGCTCAGAATGCAAGCCCTTTAGCTAGATCTCCAACCTTATGCAGCACCAGCGCATCCACACAGGTGAGAAATCTTGTACTTGTCCCTACTGCGGCCACAGCTTCACACAGAATAGGGGCGCTGACCCTTCATTAACTTCTTCAAGCTGATTACAGGCATTGAGATATTAGAAGATGGGCAGGAGGAAGAGTAAATTGATTAACCTCTGATGCTTTGTCTTCACTGCATCCAGCTGGAATTCCAGAACATCAGAATTTCAAGCAGGTCTGCTCAGCTTGCTTGATGAGTAGATATACCAACGCTGTGGATTCTGCAAGATACAATTCTCAAAAAATTTTACTATCAAGATAATTTTTTGTTTGAATACTGGAATCTAGTCTTCTGACAGCCTGCCTCTGTCATGTCTAATTCATATAATTCTTGGCATTTCTATAAGGGTGTGTTCCCACCATCCTCCCATTCCCACCTCCCTGCTCTCAAATTACCCAACACTAGGGAATACAAAGTTTCAGGCACCAAGCCCCTCCACTTCCACTGATGCCTGACAAGGCCACTCTCAAGTACCTATACAGGTGGAGCCATGAGAACCTCCCTTTGTGCTCTCAGGCTGGAGATTTTAGAATGGCTACTCCAGCTTGTGTCTTAGGACCATTTGCTTGAAAAAAATTGTTTTCCAGCCTTTTATTCTAATGTAGTGTCTGTCTCTGTCACTAAGTTCAGTTTCCTGTATGAAGCAAAATGCTGGGTTCTGTTTATGTATCCAATTCATTAGCCTATGTCTTTTAATTGGGGAATTGAACTGGACCAGACCTCTGCCTGGTCTGCTATTGTGTGGACCCCAGATCCCGCCCAAGACATTCTGGAGGCTTCATGGATCCCACAGCCAGCATTAGGTAGGAAAACCCACATACTGCCCTAAGCCCATAACTGGGTGCTGTGAGCGCTCAGGTTCCAGCAGATACCCCCCCTCCCTGCCCCTAGGGACTAGCACTCCCATTCTGCCCCTCTCCCAGATCTGAGGCCTGGACCAGACCTCTGCCTGGTTTGCTATTGTGTGGACCCCAGATCCTGCCCGAGACATCAGGAGGCTCCACAGATCCCACAGCCAGCGTTAGGTAGGAAGACCCATATACTGCCCTAAGCCCATAGCTGGGTGCTGTGAGCACTCAGATTTCAGCAGATACCCCCCCTCCCCACCCCTGAGGACGAGCACTCCCCTTTGCCCCTCTCCCAGATCTGAGGCCTGGACCAGACCTCTGCCAGGGCTGCTGTTGTGTGGACCCCGGATTCCACCTGAGACATACTGGAAGGTCCACTCAACCCAGAGCCACAGAGGAACAACTGAACTCAGAGCATCAGACAACATATCTTGAGATATCCTAGAGGAGACACTGCACCCAGAACAGCAGACACCTAGCTGGACTGCTACCTTGGAGGCACCATATCCTGAGGCATCCTAGAGGTACCACTGTAATCAGTGCAGCTGGAAAAGATCACAGAGACATCTGGACCCCTAGAAGATCAGACACAAGTGAGATAACTGGAAAGGCAGGCTTCAGTCAGAGACAGCAAGTACAGGCAGCACTGGAGTTAACCAGATGGTGAAAGGCAAGCGCAAGAACATAAGCAACAGAAACCAAAGTTACATGGCATCATCAGAACCTAGTTCCCCCATCATAGCAAGCCCTGAACACCCCATCACACCAGAAAAGCAGGATTCAGAATTAAAATCACTTCTCATGATGATGATAGAGGACTTTAAGAAACACATAAATAACTCTCTCAAAGAACTTAAGGAGAACACTGGTAGACAGATAGAAACCCTTAAAGAGGAAACACAAAAATCCCTTAAGGAATTGGAAGAAAATGCAACGAAACGGGAGAAGGAATTAAACAAAACCATGCAGGATCTAAAAATGGAAGTAGAAACAATAAACAAATCACAAAGGGAGACCACCCTGGAGATAGAAAACCTAAAAAAATGATCAGGAGTCATAGACACAAGTATCACCAACAGAATTCAAGAGATAGAAGAATCTCATGTGCAGAAGATACCATGGAAAACATTGACACAACTGTCAAAGAAAATGCAAAATACAAAAAGCTGCTAACCCAAAATAGACAAGAAATCCAAGAAACAATGATAAGGCCAAACCTAAGGATAATATGTATAGATGAGGGGGAAGACTCCCTACTTAAAGGACCAGTCAATATCCTCAACAAAATTATAGAGGAAAACTTCCCTAACCTAGAGAAAGAGATGCCCATAAATATACAAGAAGCCTACAGAACTACAAACAGTTTAGACCAGAAAAAAGAAAACTTCCTGCCACATAATATTAAAAAATTCAAATGTACAAAACAAAGAAAAAATACTAAAAGCAGTAAGGGAAAAAGGCAAAGTAACATATAAAGGCAGACCTATAAGAATTACACCAGACTTCTCAACAGAGACCATAATGAATTTGTAAATTGCTCTTTCTATCTCTATGAAGAATTGATTTGGAATTTTAATGGGTATTGCTTTGAATCTGTAGATTGTTTTTGGCAGGATGGCCATTTTTACTAAGTTAATCCTGCCAATCCAGGAGCATGGGAGATCTTTCCATCTTCTGAGATCTTCTTTGATTTCTTTCTTCAGAGACTTGAAGTTCCTGTCACACAGATCTTTCATTTGCTTGGTTAGATTCACTCCAAGATATTTTATTTTATCTGTGGCTATTGTGAATTGTGTCATTTCTTTAATTTCTTTCTCTGCCTGTTTATCCTTTGGGTAAAGGAAGGCTACTGATGTGTTTGAGTTGATTTTATATCCAGCCACTTTGCTAAAGTTGTTAATCAGGTCTAGGAGTTCTCTGGTGGATGTTTTAGGGTCACTTAAGTATACTTATCATATCATCCGCAAATAGTGAAATTTTGACTTCTTTCCTTTCCTATTTGTATCCCTTTGACTTCCTTTTGTTGTCTAATTGCTATATCTAGGACTTCCAGTACTATATTAAATAGGTAAGGTGAGAGGGGGCAGCCTTGTCTAGTCCCTGATCTTAGTGGGATTGCTTCAAGTTTCTCTCCATTTAGTTTGATGTTGGCTACTGGCTTGCTGTATATTGCTTTTACTATGTTTAGGTATGGGCCTTGAATTCTTGATCTTTCCAAGACTTTCAACATGAAAAGATGTTGAATATTATCAAATGCTTTCTCAGCGTCTAGTTAGATTACCATGTGGTTTTTTTCTTTGAGTTTATTTATGTAGTGGATTACATTGATGGATTTCCGAATATTGAACCATCCCTGCATTCTTGGGATAAAGCTTACTTGATCTTGATGGATAATTGTTTTGATGTCTTGTTGGATTCGGTTTGCGAGAATTTTATGGTTTTGTGGGAATACAGAGGATTAGCTAGGATTTATTGCATAGCCATAACCTATTGGTAGAAATCTGTACAATTATTATCAAGATGAAGATGTAATTTCTTAAATGGCACCAATTTACTTTAAGTACAAATTTTAAGGTTTTCTTTGGTATAAGCTTCTTATTGATATTAAAGTGAGATGAATATTGTTATTCTCATAGGCATTGTACCAATATAACACATTTAGAAATACAAGGCCTAGACTCAGTCCTTCTTTAACTTTTTTAAAACAGATTTGAGATGGTTAGCCTGTTAGTGAAGGGACTATAGCAAATTCATGGCTTGGAGTTTATTGTTAGGGTGTTTTCTATATTTCATTTGGCTGAGTGGAGTTAACAGACAACAATCCAGATTACCTTACATGGATATTTGGTTTTCAAAACATCAGAAGTCTACAGAATTGACATGACAAACATTTCTGTATTAATGTTCATTTTGATTAAAGACATGTCTGCTCCTGACAGCTTACTATATTGAATTCTAAGAAGAAATTGAGCATCTTTGGAGTTACTCCAGTTGTGGGGAGACAGCCACTAGACAAGAATTGCCTCTTTCCATCTGCAGACAAATTACTGTCCAGAAAATGACACAGTTGCAGAATAGTCGACTGATTTTATCTTCCTAGACAGAGTAATCAGCCCTTAATAATTCTGCAGCACTAAGGTCTGTCAGATGATCCTGGGCCAGAATGCAGAAGAATAGATGCTCCAATGTCTTGTAGTAGAGGGAGAGTCCAGGTGATCAGAGGTCTCTATAAATTGGCTAAGGTTTAGAACCTATGCTTTGTGCTTTTTACAATTATAGTTATCTCAGTCATTCTGGATTTCTGACAGGGTTGAAAACTTATGTTCTCATAGCCAATCCTGGCTATTTACCTTGAGAGAAATGATTTGAGTGGATGGTTTTCAGCTGACATTCATTCTAACGGTCAAGGAAAAAGCCAGGCTCAGAACTAAGTGTTTTAGTTAGGATAGATGGCAGAGGTTCTGGTTAGTCAACAAAATGATGGACTGGGTATTAGGACTATCCTGTACCTGACTGGTACAAATAGGCATAATTATGCTCTAAATGTATTTTGAGAGAAAGGTTTTATTTTAACAGGAAGGGTGCTATGTAGGAGGAGCTAAGGTGGGAGGAGTACTGAGAGGAAGAGAAGGAGTAAGGAGAGGAGGAGAAGGAGGAGAAGCTAGGTGATGAGAGAGAGAAAGAGGGGGAAGACAGGGAGGCAGATGTTCACGCATCTCCACCAGTTAAAGATAGTTGTATCTAGGTTGGGTAGTGGGTTACACCTCTGATTGAGCATTACCAAACTTATAAAGCCTTTGATTAACATTTTTTAAAAAGTGTATAAATGCAAAAAGGAAAAGGGGGCATGGGATAGGGGCTTTCTAAGGGGGGGAGGAATGGGGAAAAAGGATGGCATCTGAAGTGTAAATAAAATAGCCAATAAAAATGAAAAAAGAAAAGTATTTAATAAAATATTTAATTAAAAAAAAAAGAAACCAGGTGGATTGGACAGATGTCCAGCAGCCAGGTTGTCATTATTGTCATTTCTTCTTTTTCTGGCCATTAAGATTTCTATATATTTGTGTATGTGTATGCAGGTGCAGTGCCTGCAGAAGCCAGAGGAAGGTGCTCGTGCCCTTGAAGCTGAAGTTACAAGTGGTTGTGAGCCATTTAATATGGGCGCCTTGAACCAAATCCAGTTGCAAGTGCTGTTAAGTGAGAGCCATCTTTCCAGTTTTGCCTCTGGCCTCTAAAGGGAGATTTGTACTACTTGTTTTCAGTGACTTTCATGAGCTAGAGCTGTGGCAGGTGCCAGCACACAGCTCTGAGCAATGACCATGGATCAGATTTTCTGTTTTACCCATTAATAATAATTCATCCATGAATGAGTGACTTAGCCTGAAACTGCCTCCTTGCTTACCAGTGAGACTAAAGACGGTGGACACCCCATAGATATGTTTCGAGAAGGAAAGGAGGCAGGCACTGATGAGAGCTGGTAAATCTCATTTCAATTTAAATAGTGGTTTCTACAATTGCTACCTCTTCACTCTCCTCTCTATACAAAGGACAAGTGGATGAGTAACAACTGCCCCACCTGTCCATGTAGAAATATGTCTATAAAACAACAATCTTAGACTTGTCTCTTCTGTTATCTCCTTTGTCTCCCCAGGTCAGAGTTATCTGGCATTCCGATGATCCTATTAGTACCCTCCTCCTCTTTTTGACATGTGTAGTGTGTGGATGTATGTATATTTGTGTGTCTGTGACTGCACATGAATGTGCAGGTGAAATGTCTCTACATGGGTGCTTGAGGCTCAAGGTTGACAGTGGGTATCTTCCTTGATCAATGTCTGTCTTTTTATTGAGGCAGGGTCTCTAATTGAACTCAAAGCTCATCACTTTGTCCAGTCTGACAAGCCAGATTGCTCTGGAGATCCTGTCTGCCTTTATAGTGATGGATGTAACCCACCAAGCCCATCCAGCATTTACAGGGGCTCTGGTGATCTGAACTCTGGTCCTCATGCTTGTAGAAGGTGTTCTTCACAGAGGAACATCCCCAGCACTTTTTCTTGGTGTGTGTTTATGTGTGTGTGTGAGGGGGGATTCAGAGAGAGGGTGAGAGAAAGATGGTGAGACAGAGAGACATGAAGACACAGAGACAGACACAGAGACAAATAGAGACAGATAGAGACAGAGAGACAGAGACAGAGGCAGACACAGAGATAGAGAGACACAGGACAGAGAGACACAGAGACACAGACAGAGAGACAGAGTCACACATGGAGACAGAGAGAGACAGGTAGAGAGACCAACAGAGAGAGATTGACAGACAGAGACAGGCAGACAGACAGAGAAAGAGATAGACAGACAGAGACAGACAGGGAGAGACAGAGACACACAGAGAGACAAAGAGGAAAGACAGGTAGAAGACAAGATCTCATTGTATTACCCAGGTGACTTTAGACTTGATGGGATCCTTTGGTTTTAGCCCCTTGGGTGCTTGTCATATACAACTATACCCTATTGGGTATTATAACTATATACCTGTGCCACCAATGTATACCTGTGCCACCAAATGGTCCACTTTGGGTTTGGCCAACTAAGAAGGAAGTCATAGGTCACTGAATGAGTGGGTAACTATAACTGTGGGGTCAAGTGTGGATTAATCTACTTGGGTCATATAGGTGTCACACACTAAAAGAGCTTTTTTAGGACCAAGATCTTTGGCTGACACCCACTAGACTCCCTTTCAACAGAAGGGCTGCCATGATTGAATGAATGGGGTTTCTTGTATGCCCCAACATCAGGACATTCACCAGTCCCACCCATCTCTGGGGCATCTCACATGCAATAGAGTCATGGAATGAGAAGGGAGACTCACATCAGATTCTTCAGTGATCACTTTGAGCTGTTCAAGGTGTCCCTGAGGGATATCATACTCTTTACTCCCACCATATATCTGGCCAGGCTGAGACACTCTATGCTGGTGGTTGAAAGAAGGAGTGTGGAGATCATCACATAACCAGCGAGGGTTAACTCACAGGAATCCAACCTAGAGAGGGGCAGCACAACATTATTTTCTTGTCCCTCTTGGGTAACCCTCTCTCCACTTAGCTCCTTAGGAACTGAGGTGACTGCTCAGTTTCTCTTCTTTCTCTCTTCCTCACAGTAGGCTGTCAACACTGTCACCCAGCACACCACACCCCCATAGATGCAATATGCCATCTATATTTGCTAACTGGAAACAAAAACCACGGGGCTTGCGTGTTCTCAATGGATAAAGGTGCTCACCACCTATACCAAAAACCTGAGTGTGATACCAGGACCCATACAGTACAAGAAATGAATGCATTGCTCCAGAGTTGTTCTCTGACCACACACATGCTACATGTGCACACAAAATTAAATCTAATTAAAAAAAACTCAAAAAGTGTCAACTCCATAGCATGCCTTGATGGAAAAGTCTTCACAGGATAGCCTGTGTCAGTTCTCATTGAGAAAGTTCACCATAGTTATATAACCATTACAAAAAACCAAAAACAAACAAACAAAAAAAATGCCTGAGGTTACCTGTGACCTCCTTTTTGAGACTAGGCCTTGTCTTAGCCCAGGTTAGCCTCCAAATTGCTAAAAAGCTGAGGCTGATTAAGTCCTCCTGCCTCTACCTCTGGAGCACTGGGATTACAGGTTTGAACACTGTGCTTGGGCTTTTGAACCTGTGGGGACTGAACCCTGCACGTCTTGTATGATCTATGAGCCTTTACTAGCTCGGCTTCCTACCTTCTTTCACCTTACCACCCCCACCATATTTTCTCAAGACAGGATATTGCTAGACAAAAGCAGGTTGGCTTCAAACTTGCTATTCCTATGACTCAGCTATCACAGTGTTAGGTTATAGGTATATACTTGTTTTTAATCATTCACATTTTTCTTTCTTCGAGACAGGGTTTCTCTGTGTAGCCCTGGCTGTACTGGAACTCACTCTGTAGACCAGGCTGGCCTCGAACTCAGAAATCTGCCTGCCTCTGCCTCCCAAATGCTGGGATTAAAGGCGTGCACCACCACTGCACAGCACCATTTTTATATTTCTTAATGTTTATGTATGCACACACATGTGCCATAATGGGCATGTGGTCAAAGGACAACTTTTGAAAATTCCCGACTTCCGCCGCTCGCCCCTCCTGCAGTCTGAGGCCTGCGGGTAAGTGCACCCAGGAGCCCCCCAGACACATTCTGGGGGATCCATAGACCCATAGCCAGCGCTAGCACGCCCCTTCCGCCTGCTCGCCCCTCCTGCAGTCTGAGGCCTGCGGGTAAGTGCACCCAGGAGCCCCCCAGACACATTCTGGGGGATCCATAGACCCATAGCCAGCGCTAGCACGCCCCTTCCGCCGCTCGCCCCTCCTGCAGTCTGAGGCCTGCTGGTAAGTGCACCCAGGAGCCCCCCAGACACATTCTGGGGGATCCATAGACCCATAGCCAGCGCTAGCACGCCCCTTCCGCCGCTCGCCCCTCCTGCAGTCTGAGGTCTGTGGGTAAGTGCACCCAGGAGCCCCCCAGACACATTCTGGGGGATCCATAGACCCATAGCCAGCGCTAGCACGCCCCTTCTGCCGCTCGCCCCTCCTGCAGTCTGAGGCCTGCAGGTAAGTGCACCCAGGAGTCCCCCAGACACATTCTGGGGGATCCATAGAACCCATAGCTGGTGCTAGCACGCTCCTTCTGCTGCTCGCCCCCCCTCCGGCCTGAGGCCTGCAGGGTCTGAGCCCCAGACCAGACCTCTACCAGGTCTGCAGTTGTGTGGACCCCGGATTCCACCTGAAACATACTGGAAGGTCCGCTCAACCCAGAGCCACAGAGGAACAACTGAGCTCAGAGTGTCAGACAACATACCCTGAGATATCCAAGAGGAGACACTGCACCCAGAACAGCAGACATCTAGCTGGACTGCTACCTTGGAGGCACCATATCCTGAGGCATCCTAGAGATACCACTGTAATCAGGGCAGCTGGAAAAAAATCACAAAGACATCTGGACTCCTAGAAGACCAAACAAAAGTGAGACAACTGGAAAGACAGGCTTCAATCAGAGACAGAAGTACAGGTAACACTAGAATTAATCAGATGGCAAAAGGCAGGCGCAAGAACGTAAGCAACAGAAACCAAAGTTACATGGCATCATCAGAACCCAGTTCCCCCATCATAGCAAGCCCTGAACACCCCATCACACCAGAAAGGCAGGATTCAGAATTAAAATCACTTCTCATGATGATGATAGAGGACTTTAAGAAAGACATAAATAACACTCTCAAAGAACAGATAGAAACCCTTAGAGAGGAAACACAAAAATCCCTTAAGGAATTACAAGAAAATGCAACCAAACGGGAGAAGGAATTAAACAAAACCATGCAGGATCTAAAAACGGAAGTAGAAACAATAAAGAAATCACAAAGGGAGAACACCCTGGAGATAGAAAATTAAAAAAACGATCAGGAGTCATAGATACAAGTATTACCAACAGAATACAAGAGATGGAAGAGAGAATCTCATGTGCAGAAGATACCATGGAAAACATTGACACAACTGTCAAAGAAAATGCAAAATACAAAAAGCTACTAACCCAAAATATACAAGAAATCCAAGACACAATGATAAGGCCAAACCTAAGGATAATAGGAATAGATGAGGGGGAAGACTCCCAACTTAAAGGACCAGTAAATATTCTCAACAAAATTATAGAGGAAAACTTCCCTCACCTAAAGAAAGAGATGTCCATAAATATACAAGAAGCCTACAGAACTCCAAATAGTTTAGACCATTAAAGAAATACTTCCCGCCACATAATAGTCAAAACATCAAATGTACAAAACAAAGAAAAAATACTAAAAGCAGTAAGGGAAAAAGGCAAAGTAACATATAAAGGCAGACCTATAAGAATTACACCAGACTTTTCACCAGAGACCATAAAAGCCAGAAGATCCTGGACTGATATCATACAGACCCTAAAAGAACATAAATGTCAGCCCAGACTACTATACCCAGCAAAACTCTCAATCATTATTGATGGAGAAACCAAAATATTCCATGACAAATCCAAATTTACACAGTATCTCAACACAAACCCAGCACTTCAACGGATAATTGGTGGAAAACTCCATCACAAGGAGGGAAACTACAACCTGGAAAAAGCAGGAAAGTAATCCTCCAAAAACCGTAAAAGAAGGTAGCTACACAAACATATCTCCATTGCCAATAACAAAAATAACAGGAAACAACACTCATTTTTCCTTAATATCTCTTAATATCAATGGACTCAATTCTCCAGTAAAAAGACATAGACTATCAGACTGGATACGTAAACAGGACCCAACATTTTGCTGCATTCAGGAAACGCACCTCTGTGGAAAGGACAGACACTACCTCAGAGTAAAAGGTTGGAAAACAATCTACCAAGCAAATGGTCCCAAGAAACAAGCTGGAGTAGCGATTCTAATATCAAATAAAATCAGTTTTCAACCAGAAGTAATCAAAAAAGATAAAGAAGGACACTTCATATTCATGAAAGGAAAAATGTACCAAGAGGAACTTGCAATTCTCAACATCTATGCCCCAAATGTAAGGGCACCCACATACATAAAAGACACATTACTAAAACTTAAAGCATACATTGCACCCTACACAATAATAATGGGAGATTTCAACACCCCACTCTCAGCTATGGACAGATCATGGAAACAGAAACTAAATCGAGACACAATGAAACTAACAGAAGTTATGAACCAATTGGACTTAACTGACATCTATAGAACATTTCATCCTAAAACAAAAGAATACACCTTCTTCTCAGCACCTCATGGTACCTTCTCGAAAATAGACCATATAATTGGTCACAAAACAGGCCTCAACAGATACAAAAAGATTGAAATAATCCCCAGCACCTTATCAGACCACCATAGATTAAGTCTTGTCTTTGACATGGACAAAAAACATCAGAAAACCGACATACACTTGGCAACTGAACAATGCTCTACTCAATGATAACTTGGTCAAGGAAGAAATTAAGAAAGAAATTAAAGACTTTTTAGATTTAAATGAAAATGAGGACACATCATATCAAAACATGTGGGACTCATTGAAAGCAGTACTAAGAGGAAAAATCATAGCTCTAAGTGCTCACAAAAAGAAAGTGGAAAGAGCATACATCAACAACTTGACAGCAAACCTGAAAGCATTAGAACAAAAAGAAGCTAGTATACCCAAGAGGAGTAGACGACAGGAAATAGTCAAACTCAGGGCTGAAATCAACCAAGTCGAAACAAAAAGAACTATACAAAATATCAACAAAACCAGGAGCTGGTTCTTTGAGAAAATCAACAAGATAGACAAACCCTTAGCCAGACTAACCAAAGGGCGCAGAGACAGCATTCAAATTAATAAAATCAGAACTGAAAAGGGAGACATAACAACAGAAACAGAGGAAATTAAAAAAATTATCAGATCCTACTACAAAGGCCTATACTCAACAAAATTGGAAAATCTGGAGGAAATGGACAATTTTCTAGATAGATACCAGGTACCAAAGTTAAACGAGGAGCAGATAAACCACCTAAACAGTCCCATAACGCCTAAAGAAATAGACACAGTCATTAAAAATCTTCCCACCAAAAAATGTCCGGGGCCAGATGGTTTCAGTGCAGAATTCTTTCAGACCTTCAAGGAAGACCTAATACCAATCCTCTTCAAGTTATTCCATCGAATAGAAACAGAAGGAACACTACCCAATTCATTCTATGAAGCTACCATTACACTCATACCTAAACCACAGAAAGACCCAACAAAGAAAGAGAACTACAGACCAATCTCTCTTATGAATATTGATGCAAAAATACTCAATAAAATTCTCGCAAACCGAATCCAACAAGACATCAAAACAATTATCCATCAAGATCAAGTAGGCTTTATCCCAGGAATGCAGGGATGGTTCAATATTCGGAAATCCATCAATGTAATCCACTACATAAATAAACTCAAAGAGAAAAACCACATGGTCATCTCACTAGATGCTGAGAAAGCATTTGACAAAATTCAACATCCCTTCATGTTAAAAGTCTTGGAAAGATCAGGAATTCAAGGCCCATATCTAAACATAGTAAAAGCAATATACAGCAAGCCAGTAGCCAACATCAAACTAAATGGAGAGAAACTTGAAGCAATCCCACTAAGATCAGGGACTAGGCAAGGCTGCCCACTCTCACCTTACCTATTCAATATAGTACTGGAAGTCTTAGCTAGAGCAATTAGACAACAAAAGGAAGTCAAAGGTATACAGATAGGAAAGGAAGAAGTCAAAATTTCACTATTTGCAGATGATATGATAGTATACTTAAGTGAACCTAAAACTTCCACCAGAGAACTCCTAAACCTAATAAACAACTTTAGCAATGTGGCTGGATATAAAATCAACTCAAACAAATCAGTAGCCTTCCTCTATTCAAAGGATAAACAGGCAGAGAAAGAAATCAGGGAAATGACACCCTTCACAATAGCCACGAATAAAATAAATTATCTTGGAGTGAATCTAACAAAGCAAGTGAAAGATCTGTATGACAAGAACTTCAAGTCTCTCAAGAAAGAAATTGAAGAACATCTCAGAAGATGGAAAGATCTCCCATGCTCCTGGATTGGCAGGATTAACTTAGTAAAAATGGCTATCCTGCCAAAAGCAATCTATAGATTCAATGCAATACCCATCAAAATTCCAAATCAATTCTTCATAGAGATAGAAAGAGCAATTTACAAATTCATTTGGAATAACAAAAAACCTAGGATAGCGAGAACTATTCTCAACAATAAAAGAACCTCTGGGGGAATCACCATTCCGGACCTCAAACTGTACTACAGAGCAGTAGTGATAAAAACTGCTTGGTATTGGTACAGAGACAGAAAGGACGATCAATGGAACAGAATTGAAGACCCAGAAATGAACCCGCATACCTATGGTCACTTGATATTTGACAAGGGAGCTAAATTCATCCAGTGGAAAAAGGACAGCATTTTCAACAAGTGGTGCTGGCTCAACTGGAGGTCAACATGTAGAAGAATCCAAATTAATCCATTCTTATCCCCTTGCACAAAGCTCAACTCCAAGTGGATAAAGGACCTTCACATAAAGCCAGGTACACTGAAAATATTAGAAGAGAAGTTGGGGAAGACCCTCGAATACCTAGGCACAGGGGAAAAGTTCCTGAACAGAACACCAATGGCTTATGCTCTAAGATCAAGAATCGACAAATGGGACCTCATCAATTTGCAAAGCTTCTGTAAGGCAAAGGACACTGTCAACAAGACAAAACGGCAACCAACAGATTGGGAAAAGATCATTACCAATCCTACATCTGATAGGGGGCTAATATCTAATATTTACAAAGAACTCAAGAAATTAGATGCCAAACAACAAAATAACCCCATTAAAAAATGGGGTACAGAGCTAAACAAAGAATTCTCAACTGAGGAAACTCGAATGGCCGAGAAGCACCTTAAGAAATGCTCAACATCCTTAGTCATCAGGGAAATGCAAATCAAAACAACACTGAGATACCACCTCACACCAGTCAGAATGGCTAAGATCAAAAACTCAGGTGATAGTAGATGTTGGCGAGGATGCGAAGAAAGAGGATCACTCCTGCATTGTTGGTGGGGTTGCAAGCTGGTACAACCACTTTGGAAGTCAGTCTGGCGGTTCCTCAGAAAATTGGACATAGCACTACCTGAGGACCCAGCTATACCACTCCTGGGTATATACCCAGAAAATGCCTCAACAAATAACAAAGACATATGCTCCACTATGTTCATAGCAGCCCTATTTATAATAGCCAGAAGCTGGAAAGAACCCAGATGCCCTTCAACAGAGGAATGGATACAAAAAATGTGGTACATTTATACAATGGAATATTACTCAGCTATTAAAAATAACGAATTCGAGAAATTCTTAGGTAAATGGATGGATCTAGTAAATATCATCCTGAGTGAGGTAACCCAATCACAAAAGAACACACATGGTATTTACTCACTGATAAGCGGAGATTAGCCCAAAAGTTTGAAACAACAAAGATTCAACTACCAGACGACATGAAGCTCATGAAGAAGAAAGAACAAGTGAGGATGCCTAGGTCTTTCTTAGAAGGAGTAACTAAATAACCAAGGGAGCAAATATGGAGACAAAATGTGGGTCAGAATCTGAAGGGGGGGTTGTAGGGAGACCATTGTGTCTGGGTATTCATTCCATAGGCAGTCATCAAAAATAGACGCTGATAGGCATGTCAGGATGGGAAAGCTGACAGCAGCCTGATAAGGCTGTCTCCTTAGAGGTCTCTCAGAGTCGGACATACCCAGAGACAGGTACCCACAGCTATCCATTAATATGATCAAAGTTCCCAATGGAGGAGTCAGAGAGTAAATTGAAGGAACCGTGAACCATAAGGGCTGGTGGCCCTGTGAGGAGAGCAAGAATACCAACCAGCCAGAGCTCCCCAGGGTCTAAACCAGCAGCCCAGGAGCACATAGGGAGAGACACATGACTCCAGCTGTATATGTAGGGGAGGATGGCCCTGTTGGGCATAGGTGGGAGACAAGATCATTGGTACCCTGAAGGCTGAGCACTGAGGGGGGGGAATCTGAGGATGGGGAGGGAGGCTGGGGGTAGGTGGGTAAACACCTTCATAGAGGCAGGAGGAGGGAGGATGGGATAAGGGGTTCCTGGGTGGTGGGGGAAATATGGTAAGGGGATAAAATTTGAAATGTAAATATTATATCCAATAAAAGGGGAAAAATAGAAAAGCGGTTAGAACCAACATTCTTAATAAAATGTCAGCCCTCTTTAAAAAAAAAAAAACCTATCTTGATACTAAAATTTGTTTTGAGAATTGTATATTGCAGAATGATCAACCTTGGTGTATCTACTCAACAAGCAAGCTGGGCAGACCTGCTCAAACCTCTGAGGTCCGTGAATTCTATCTGGAGGCAGCGAAGACACAGCATCAGAGGATTGTCAACTTGCACTCCCCCCCACCCCTCTTCTAATATCTCAACGCCCATAATCAGCTTGAAGAAGCTAATGATGAGTCAGCGCCCCTATTCCCTGGGCATGGGGACTAAGGTGGTAAATGTTGGGCTGTCTCCCTAGGAAAAAGTAGTGGTTTTGTCGGAATAGAGAGGATTAGCTAGGGTTTATTGCATAGCCATAACCTATTAGTAGAAATCTGTATAATTAATATCAAGATGAAGATATAAATTCTTAAATGGCACCAATTTACTTTGTTTACAAATTTTAAGGTTTTCAGTGGCATGAGCTTTTTAGTGATATAAGAGTGAGATGAATATTGTTACTCTCATAGGCATTGTACCAGTATAACACACTTAGGAATACAAAGCTTAGACCCAGTCCTTCTTTAACTTTTTTAACTGATTTGAGATGGTCAGCCTGTGAGTTAAGGGACTATAGCAAATTCATGACTTGGAGTTTATTATAAGGGTGTTCTCTATGTTTTATTTAGAAATAGCTGGGTGGAGTTAACAGGCAACACTCCAGATTACCTTACATGGATAGCTGGTTTTCAAAACATCAGAAATCCTTAGAATTGACATGACAAACATTTCAGTATTAATGTTCATTTTCATTAGAGACCTGTCTGCTCCGGACAGCTTCCTATGTTAAACTCTAAGAAGAAATTGAGCATCCTTGGAGTTACTCCAGTTGTGGTGAGACAGCCACTAGGCAAGAATTGCCACTTTCCTTCTACAGACAAATTACTGTCCAGAAAGGGACACACTTGCAGAATAGTCGACTGATTATATCTGCCTAGACAGAGTAATCAGCCCTTAATAATTCTGCAGCACTAAGGTCTGTCAGATGATCCTGGGCCAGAAGGCAGAAGAACAGATGCTCCAACGTTTCGAAGTAGAGCGAGTGTCCAGGTGTTCAGAGGTCTCTATAAATTGGCTAAGTTTTAGAAACTATGCTTGGTGCTTCCCACAATTATAGTCAACTCAGTCATTCTGGATTTCTGATGGGGTTGAAAACTTATAGCTATTTACTTTGAGAGAAAAGATCTGAGTGTATGGTCATCAGCTGACATTCATCCTAAAGCCAAGGAAAAAGCCAGGTTCAGAACTAAGTGTTTTAATTAGGATAGATGACAGAGGTGCTGGTTAGTCAACAAAAGGATGGACTGGGTATTAGGACTATCTTGTACCTCACTGGTACAAATAGGCACAATTATGCTCTAATTGTATTTTGAGAGAAAAGTTTCCTTTTAACAGGAAGGGTGATGTGTAGGAGGAGCTAAGGTGGGAGGAGTACTGAGAGGAAGAAAAGGAGTAAGAAGAGGAGAAGAAGAAGGAGAGGAGAAGCTAGGTGATGAAAGAGAGATAGAGGGGGGAAACAGGGAAGCAGATGTTTATGTATCTCCACCAGTCAAAGATAGTTGATATATCTAGGTTGGGTAGTGGGTTACACCTCTGATTGAACAATACCAAACTTATAAAGCCTATGATTAACATTTCTTAAAAAATGTATAA
Organism: Arvicanthis niloticus; assembly: GCF_011762505.2. Classification (NCBI taxonomy): domain Eukaryota; kingdom Metazoa; phylum Chordata; class Mammalia; order Rodentia; family Muridae; genus Arvicanthis; species Arvicanthis niloticus. The sequence continues at coordinate 9,735,492 of NC_047658.1, forward strand.
ATGCAAAAAGGAAAAGGGGGCATGGGATAGGGGTTTTCTAAGGGGGGGGGATGGGGAAACGGGATGGTATCTGAAGTGTAAATGAAAGATCTAATAAAAAAAAAAAAAGAAAATTCCCAATTCTCCCTCTAACATATGGAGGCTGGGAATTAAATTCAGGTCGTCAGGCTTGGTGGCAAACTCCTTTATCTCCAAGGCCACCACACTGGTCTTGTTTTTATGTTTACAAAACACTGGATATTTATATACATGGATGCAATATTTACAGTTTAAAATCTTCTGGTTGAAATGCTCAGTTTTCTGGCATGTAGCCCATTCCTTAGTCCTGTCTCCAACTCCTACTATAGCATTGCCAAATCACTACTGCCCAAACCTCTACAACTTCTCCATCTCTATCCAACCCCCTAGAATGGTGGTTCTCAACCTTCCGAATTCTTTGACCGTTTAATTCAGTACCTCATGTTGTGGTGATCAGCAACCATAACGTTATTCTGTTGCCACTTCATAACTGTAAATTTTCTTGTTATCAATGAATCATAATGAAAGTATCCAATCTGCAGGATATCTGATATGCAATCCCTAGAGGGCTTACCACACACAAGTTGCTGTAGTTTTGCCTTTCCTGTAGTTCATGTAGGTTTGTAATTTCCTGGAAATTATTCCAAATTTTAAAGTAAAAAGTCACACATTCACCTCAGAGTCTCCAGGGAGCACCTTGGATCAGCGCATCACAGGCTAACTTCATGTCATCATCCATCATGGGAGTGCTCCCTAGATTGAGGTCCTTTAAGTTTGGATTGCTAACAAGCTTCCAGAGATATTGCAGGCCAGACACTATCTCTGCACTCTTACACCTGCAGAAGTGGAGCTGGGGTGGAGGAGACAGAGAGAGAGAAGAGTCATATTAAATTGTTCATTTAATAATTAATCAGATTTAATCAATAACACTCTTTGGTTTTACCCATCTAGCTAGCACTCAAAGCTGTATCTCTTTGCACACAGCTTGTTTCTGAGCCTATGCTGTGTGAAACTCTTCTGTCACTCAAGTGATGGGACTGGAGCCCTGTGCAAACACTCCTGTCAGTTAAGTTTTACTTTTCTGAGATGGGCTCTAGTTTATCCTAAGCTGGTCTCAAACTCACTATGTAGCTGAGGTTGAAGCTGAGCAGCTTTTTAACACTCTTAAAGGTTTTTGTGTGCATGAGCATTCAGGTGCACATGGGGGCCAGCCGAAGGCACTAGCTCATGAGAGCTGGAGTTACAGGCTAGGAACCCAGCTCTGGTCTTCTGCAAGAAGCTAATGACCTTGGACTTCAGGTCCATATGCCACCACTTCCCAAGTGATAAAGCCAGATTCTGGGAAGGAGGACCCTCAGTTGAGAAAATGCCTTAATCATTTTGTTTTCTAGGAAATGTCAGTTGGACATTGTTGGGAAAGTAATGATTGATTTGTGAGGGACCAGAGCACAGTGAGCAGTGCCACACCTGGACAGGTAGTCCTGGATCTATAAGAAAACAGACTGAGCATGCAATGGGGAGCAAGCCAGTTAAGAAGCATTCCTCCATGACTTCTGCTTCAGTTTCTGCCCTGACTTATCTCAATGATTCAGGTATGACCCGAGAGTTATGAACGAAAACTCCTTCTCCCCATGTAGCTTTTAGTCATTGTCTCAGTTGGTATTTCTATTCGTGTGAGAAAACACCATCACTACAGCTTGTAGTCTGTCATCTCAGGATGTCAGGGCAGGAACTCAGTGCATACATTAGCAACTGAGAACTTGACCGGCACCAAGCTGGATGTCATGTGGGATTTCCCCTGACTTGAGAGGGCAAGTTAAAGAGTGGGCTTTTTGTCTAAAGAAGAGCTGGGATTCATCCTCCCTCCCCAAGATACCTGGCATCTGTAGCCAGGTATCAGATTTGTATCAGTGTTACAGCATGAGGCTGCCTCTAAAAGGCAGTGTTTCTTACAAGAGGTTGGATTCACAGCCTGAGGCAAACAGGCCATGCCACCTTCCTGCAGCTCTCACTGGGACACAGTTAAGTGATCTGTGCTGGGACTTGACAGCTCTCAACTGGGTCCATCATGCTCCTTGTCACATATGCTATGATGAAATAAATCATGTGATGGGAAACTTCTCACAACTCCTAAATGTCAGAGTTTTCCTTTGTTCTTGGGATTTGGCCCAGAGACATTTCTCAGAGGGATTTGCTGAGATGTGTTAATGCAGGACACATTCTGAAGAGACTCCTTTGCACTCAACCCCAACCTCCCTCTTGTGATGACTTGAGCATACTCTCTCATTAATGGGTATGTGTGTGCACCTGCATGACTGTAAGTGTTGTTTGGCTGTTTTGTTTGACTGCTTGATGGAGATAACCTGATTGTAGAGATTGGAATTGCCAAGAGGAACCAAATGTCCCTATTCAGCAGAAAGTTGTCTCAAGAGGTCTACACTCCTTTTGTTCTCTTTTTTCTTGAGTACTTCATATTAGGTGGTTGGGACAGATTGGGGTTTAGTAAGTTTTCGAAGGTGGGTGGGTAATAGAACCCAATGAAGTACCCCTAAAGTATAATTAGATGTAAGGAAATACACAGATCAACAGAGAGAGATCAGTGAAAGAGTTGTTTCTTAATCAGTGAACTGAATAAACTACACTTAGAAACTATACGTTGTTTCTTTACTCTGTGTGGGCATGTTCAATCAGATTTGAGGAAGCCAGAATACAGTAAGTAGGAGTTTGTTCTCTCCACTCTGTAGGCCGTGAGGCTTGAACTCTGATAATCAGTTTTAAGTGGCAAGTGCTTTACCTGCCAAGCTGTCTTGCTGCCTCTTATACCTGTGTTATGATCAAGACATAGTGCTATAATTTTGTCAGTTTCAATGTTGGTGGAAGTCTGTAAAAAGGCCTCAGTATTAATTTTGTAGTTCAGTGTGAATCTATTCATCAATCTAGAATATACATTCTACTGTTTCCTATGCTAATTATTTCAAGTTCTTTCACTGTAACTCTCATTAGTAATTTTCCCATCAAATTGGAAGTGAAGTGTCAAGTGGGTTGAATAAATTTTTCAGTTTGGTGCTGGAGAGAGAAGGCTTAGCAGGTTAGTGCCCTGGCCAATTTGGCACTGATGTAGAGTTTGGTTCTTAGAAACTATATTTATAAGTTTTTCTCTGTTTGTAACTCCATCTCTAGGGGTATGACACCCATTCTTCTTAAGGGCAGGGAACCCACATAAATACATGCACATCCCAGCGCCGTTGTCGCTGGCTAATCTTCTTCAGGTGTTGCCCCTGCTACTCTGTGCTGAACTGGTCCAGGCTCGGGCCAGGCCGATAAGGAGCCAGTCTAGCTGACGGAAAGGCAGCCAGGCTTTCCAGGCAGGCTCCAGGGAGAGCCGGCGGGTTGTCAAGTGGTACAGCTCTTTGTTTAGCCGGGGAATGAGGCTAGATAGCAGAAGAGCCTAGCAGGCTCTGAAGCGTTACAACTCTTAAGCCGGGAAGTGCCGGCTATGTAGGAGCCCAGCGGGCTCTAAAGGGTTACAGCTCTTAAGCCAGGAAGCGCTGGCTAGGTAGCGGAGAAGGGCTGCGGCGAGTCAAAGACGGCCAGGTAGCTGGAGAAGGGCTGTGGTGGGTCAACGACGAAAGGAAGTTCACGGACACCTGGATGGTTCTTGTGTGTGTGTCCTTTATTTCTCAATTAAGCTCAATATATACAGTTTGGGGTAGGTGAAGGTTTTAGCAACAGGTAACCTCATTGGCTTAGTCTAGGTTTTGGGGCTGCCTCATATGCATGTGAGGAGAGCCTGGGGCACCATTCCTACGTGAACCGATGGTCGTAGACCTCTCAACCTCTCTGAGGGAGGGGCTGTGAAGCGGTAAAAGGCAGAAGCTGAGAGCGCCAGGGAGCCAGGAACAAAGCCAAATGGTCTACTGTCCCTCAAAGGGTCTCTGGGGTTTGAAACTCATTCAACCAGACACCTGGTTGTCTCTCAGCTCAGTGCCCTACAATATTTCATTGTGTAAATGTACCACATTTTTTGTATCCATTCCTCTGTTGAAGGGCATCTGGGTTATTTCCATCTTCTGGCTATTATAAATAAGGCTGCTATGAACACAGTGGAGCATATGTCCCTGTTATATGTTGGAGCATTTTCTGGGTATATGCCCAGGAGTGGTATAGCTAGGTCCTCAGGTAATGCTATGTCTAATTTTCTGAGGAACTGCCAGACTGACTTCCAAAGTGGTTGTACCAGCTTGCAATCCCACCAACAATACAGGAGTGCTTGTCTTTCTCCACATGCTTGCCAGCATCTACTATCACCTGAATTTTTGATCTTAGCCATTCTGACTGGTGTGAGGTGGTATCTGATGGTTGTTTTGATTTGCATTTCCCTGATGACTAAGGATGTTGAACATTTCTTAAAGTGCTTCTCGGCCATTTGTGTTTCCTCAGTTGAGAATTCTTTGTTTAGCTCTGTACCCCATTTTTAATGGGGTTATTTTGTTGTCTGTCATCTAATTTCTTGAGTTCTTTGTATGTCTTGGATATTAGCCCTCTATCGAGATGTAGGATTGGTAATGATCTTTTCCCAATCTGTTGGTTGCTTTTTCATCTTATTGACAGTGTCCTTTGCCTTATAGAAACTTTGCAATTTTATGAGGTCCCATATGTCAATTCTTGATCTTAGAGCATAAGCCATTGGTGTTCTGTTCAGGGACTTTTCCCTTGTGCCTAGGTATTCGAGGGTCTTCCCCAACTTCTCTTCTATTAGTTTTAGTGTATCTGGCTTTATGTGAAGGTTCTTTATCCACTTTGTACAAGGAGATAAGAATGGATTGATTTGAATTCTTCTACATGCTGACCTCCAGTTGAGCCAGCACCACTTGTTGAAAATGCTGTCCTTTTTCCACTGGACGGTTTTAGCTCCCTTGTCAAAGATCAAGTGACCATAGGTGTGCGGGTTCATTTCTGGGTCTTCAATTCTATTCCATTGATCGTCCTGCCTGTCTCTGTACAAATACCATGCAGTTTTTATCACTACTGCTCTGTAGTACAGTTTGAGGTCAGGGATGGTGATTTCCCCAGAAGTTCTTTTATTGTTGAGAATAGTTCTTGCTATCCTAGGTTTTTTGTTATTCCAACTTATTTTGTAAATTGCTCTTTCTATCTCTATGAAGAATTGATTTGGAATTTTGTTGAGGATTGCATTGAATCTGTAGACTGCTTTTGGCAGGATAGCCATTTTTACTAAGTTAATCCTGCCAATCCAGGAGCATGGGATTTCCGTCTTCTGAGATCTGCTTCGATTTTTTTCTTCAGAGACTTGAAGTTCTTGTCATACAGATATTTAACTTGCTTGGTTAGATTCACTCAAAGATATATTATATTATTTGTGGCTATTGTGAAGGGTGTCATTTCCCTAATTTCATTCTCAGCCTGTTTATCCTTTGAGTAGAGGAAGGCTACTGATTTCTTTGAGTTGATTTTTTATCCAGCTACTTTGCTAAAGTTGTTTATCAGGTTTATGAGTTCTCTGGTGGAAATTTAGGGTCACTTTACTATCATATCATCTGCAAATAGTGAAATTTTGACTTTTAACTTTCCTATTTTTACCCCCTGACTTCTTTTTGTTGTCTAATCGCTTTATCTAGGACTTCCAGTCCTATATTAAATAGGTAAGGTGAGAGTGGGCAGCCTTACTAATCCCTGATCTTAGTGGGATTGCTTCAAGTTTCTCTCCATTTAGTTTAATGTTGGCTACTGGCTTGCTGTATATTGCTTTTACTATGTTTAGGTATGGGCCTTGAATTCCTGATCTTTCCAAGACTTTTAACATGAAAGGGGTGTTGAACTTTGTTAAATGCTTTCTCAGCATCTAGTGAGCTGACCATGTGGTTTTTTTCTTTGAGTTTATTTATGTAGTGGATTACATTGATGGATTTCCGAATATTGAACCATCCCTGCATTCCTGGGATAAAGCCTTCTTGATCATGATTCATAATTGTTTTGATGTGTTGTTGGATTTGGTTTGCGAGAATTTTATTGAGTATTTTTGCATCAATATTCATAAGAGAGATTGGTCTGTAGTTTTCTTTCTTTGTTGGGTCTTTCTGTGGTTTAGGGATGAGCCTAATGGTAGCTTCATAGAACGAATTGGGTAGTGTTCCTTCTGTTTCTATTCAATTGAATAGCTTGAAGAGGATTGGTATTAGGTCTTCCTTGAAGGTGTGATAGAATTCTGCTCTAAAACCATCTGGCCCTGAACTTTTTTTGGTGGGAAGATGTTTAATGATTTCTTCTATTTCTTTAGGGTTTATAGGACCATATAGGTGGTTTATCTGCTCCTGATTTAGTTTTGGTGTCTGGTACCTATCTAGAAAATTGTCCATTTCATCCAGATTTTTTAATTTTGTTGAGTACAAGCCTTTGTTGGAGGATCTCATCATTTTTTAAAATTTCCTCAATTTCTGTTGTTATGTCTCCCTTTTCAGTTCTGATTTTATTAATTTGGATACTATCTCTGTGCCCTTTGTTTAGTCTGGCTAAGGGTTTATCTATCTTTTTGATTTTCTCAAAGAACGAGCTTCAGGTTTTGTTGATATTTTGTATAGTTCTTTCTTTTTCTACTTGGTTGTTTTCTGCCCTGACTTTGATTATTTCCTGCCATCTACTCCTCTTGGGTATATTAGCTTCTTTTTGTTCTAATGCTTTCAGGTATTCTGTCAAGTTGTTAGTGTATGCTCTCTCCAGTTTCTTTTTGTGAGCACTTAGAGCTATGAGTTTTCCTCTTAGTACTGCTTTTGTGGAGTCCCACAAGTTTTAGTATGATGTATCCTCATTTTCATTAAATTCTAAAAACTCTTAAATTTCTTTCTTTCTTTCTTCTTTGAGCAAGTCATCATTGAGTAGAGCATTGTTCAGTTTCCACGTGCATGTGAACTTTCTGTTGTTTTTGTCCATATTAAAGATGAGTCTTAGTCCATGATGATCTTATAGGTTACAAGAGATTATTTCAATCTTTTTTGTATCTGTTGAGGCCTGTTTTGTGACCAATTATATGGTCTATTTTGGAGTTACCATGAGGTGCTGAGAAAAAGGTATATTCTTTTGCTTTAGGATGAAATGTTCTATAGTTGTCAGTTAAGTCCAATTGGTTCATAACTTCTGTTAGTTTCATTGTGTCTCCATTTAGGTTTTGTTTCCATGATCTGTCCATTGCTGAGAGTGGGGTGTTGAAATCTCCCACTATTATTGTGTGAGGTGCAATGCATGCTTTAAGCTTCAGTAAAGTTTCTTTTATGTTTGTGGGTGCCCTTGCATTTGGGGCATAGATGTGCAGAATTGTGAGTTCCTCTTGGTACATTTTTCCTTTGATGAATATGAAGTGTCCTTCTTCATTATTTTGATTACTTTTGGTTGAAAATTGATTTTATTTGATATTAGAATTGCTACTCCAGCTTGTTTCTTTTGACTATTTGCTTGGAAGATTGTTTTCCATCCTTTTACTCTGAGGTAATGTCTGTCTTTTTCATGGAGGTGTGTTTCCTGTATGCAGCAAAATGCTGGGTCATGTTTATGTATTCAATCTGATAGTCTATGTCTTTTTATTGGAGAGTTGTGTCCATTGATATTAAGAGATATTAAGGAGAAATGAATGTTGTTTCCTGTTATTATTGTTATTGGCGGTAGAGTTATGTTTGTGTAGCTATCTCCTTTTAGGGTTGTTGGAAGATTACTTTCTTGCTTTTCCTAGGTTGTAGTTTCCGTCCTTGTGTTGGAGTTTTCCACCAATTATCCTTTGAAGTGCTGGATTTGTGGTAAGATATTGTGTAAATTTGGATTTGTCATGGAATATTTAGGTTTCTCCATCAATATTGATTGAGAGTTTTGCTGGGTTGCCATTTGTGTTCTCTTAAGGTCTGTATGATATCAGTCCAGGAGCTTCTGGCTTTTATAGTCTCTGGTGAGAACCCTGGTGTAATTCTGATAGGTCTGCCTTCATATGTTACTTTAACTTTTTCCCTTACTGCTTTTAGTATTTTTCTTTGTTTTGTACATTTGATGCTTTGATTATTATGTGATCAGGTGTCCACACAAGAGCAGACAGGGCATAGGTCTGCTCCAGGTCTCATATCTGGGACAGGGGTGGAACGGATCCTCTGTCTTGAAGTGGAGTTACAGGCAGTTGTAAACTGCCATGTAGGTACTGAGAACCAAACTCAGGTCTTTTTTCATTGAGCATCTCTCCAGCCCCTTTACCCTGTTTTTTTGAGATGAGGTCTTGTTGAATCTGGAGTTCACCCTTTTGGGTAGCTTATTTAGTTGGCCTTGTGTAGGGTAGTAGGCTGTGCAAGGCTACTGGCTGTCTGGTCGAGCACCGGACTTGATCCATGGACCCTAATGGGATGGAAGGTGTTTGGCAATGCTCCTGGCTTTTTTCACTCAGCTCCAGCCCTCCACAGCCCCTTCTGCAGAGAGGTCTATGGTCATCAGTCTTGTAGGAATAGTACCTCAGGGTCTTCCACATGTAGATGAGGAATCCCCAAGTTCTAAGTCCAAGACAATAGGAGTTATCTAGTGCCAGACATTAACCCACCCAAAACTGTATATAAGGGGCCTATTCAGAAGAAGCAAAGATGTGGGAGAATCGTTCCTTTGTCCAAGAGTTTCTATTGGAAGATCTGTACTACTTGGGAAAAGATCTGGTCTCCCAAAGCACTTTCAGAACCCTCCTAGTTTTGCTAGATAGCTGCAGTCTCACCAGCATACCTCAGACCTGCTCAGTGCAGAGGGATGGATGCAGCACTTGGGAGTGACTGGGAGGCAACAGCAGAGACAGGAGAAGAGGCAGCAGCAGTAAATGTGACTCCCCCTCCTGGCTTGCACTCTATCCCCTTGGCCCAAACCCCAGCAGCTGGCCAGACTCGAGTTCTTCGTGGGATGCCCTCCAGAAAAGAGACAGGCAGCCTTGCAAGCTCCCCTCCTCAAACAAGCCTGGCTGTTTCACCTGGCCGTGGGGTTACAGCTGTATACTTGGTCCTCAAACTTATACAGCCACTGAGACATCTGCCTCAGCTTGTTTGCCAAGTTTTTTATTTGTGTTATTTGAGTAATTTTTTTTTTTTTACAAAGATTAAGGCCATGGACAGGAGAGGTGTCTTGAGAGGCTTAGTCTAGATCCAGAACTGCGGTGCCAGTGAGGGGAGGAACTCAGAAGCAGGTTCCAGATGGGCAGATGGAGGGAGCAAAGAAAACAGAGGAGGCTAAGGCTTGGTTGGGACCTTTGAAAAAGGAGGAGATGATGTCCTTGTTGGCGATCCATGGCTGTGGGTGTGGTGGAGGTTGCTTGAGACTGAGTAGATTGGTGTTTTGGTGACAGTAAAGTCAGAGAGGGTGTTTATTAATGAGAACCAGTAGAGAACAGGCATCCTGGAGATGACTGGTTGGTAAGGAAGGAGATGCACTGAGATGTCACCACTCCTGCCTGCCTGTGCAAGGAGAAGACAGGCATGAGGCATCCCAGGCTGGAAGACAGAAGCAAGTGAGTGTGAGAGGATGACAGGCATGTGGTGCTGCTTCTGCACACAGGCACACCAGTCAGGGTCAGAGGAGGCAAGATTGGCAGCAGAAGAAAGGAAGGGGATAATTGGTGGGCAGATACTCAGAGGGGGGTCGGTGAGACCTAATAACAACAATAAGAATAATTTGTCTGGGCTAAATAGCTCTGTCTGATCCATGTAGTAACTGGATTGCTTAAGGCCCTGCTGGGAGGGGTGGGGGCTGAGTGAGAGTGCCCTCTCTTCTGCCTCTGCAAGGTGGATGTCAGAGCAGGGTGAGCATCTGTAGAGGCTGGAAGTGCTGGGTGAGAAGGGAGAGGAGGAGGAGAGAGTGCAATGCTTCTCCAAGGTTCCTTTTCAGAAGGTACTTAGCATCATGTTGACTGGACTGTTTTTTTTTTTTTTTCTGCAGAGATTCTGGAGACTGAACCTAGAGGATCAAACCTAGGGCCTCTGTCACATGCCAGGCATGAGCTCTGCCACTGAACATACTTGCACATCTTGGAGTTTTCTTGTGCTCAAGTTGAGGCCCTTCTCTGTGGATCTGCCATGAGACTATGGAGCTGGGTTGTGGTTCCTGACATTTTCCTGGTTCCTCTGTGCCTCCTCTGCATATACAAAAACTGTTCCCCGTGCTCTGAGATCTTGGATGGGCCCCACACCTCAAGAACTTGAAGAAGAGAGGCAGTAGTTCAAGACTGGGTGTATGAATACATGGGAGGACTGGGTATCCTTTTTGAACCCTTCGCAGGAATATGAATCCCTGATTCATCCTCATGTGATTGATTCTGCTGCAGGCTTCACAGCACTGTGAAACATCTGTTGGATAAGGGTACAGCTGAGGCCCTAAGAGCTTTTACCTGCTTAGGATCACAGTGTGCAGTTGTGGTAACATGGGTTGAGCTTCCAGGCTGGTATTTTCCAGGTGAAGAGAGGTGTGTGCTTCTTTCTGGTATCAGGCCTGCTCTCAGTTTGTTGGCTTAAGTTGGCCAGGTGTTGTCAGCTCCCATAGAGCACTCTGTTCTGCTCTCAGCAGCCACTTAGATGGTCCTACAGCTCTACGACCTAGAGGAGACAGACATAAGGGGCACCTTTGAGTCTTGGTGAAGATCTGCCTCTACCCAACAGATAAACCCAGGTTCCTGTGTTGTGTGGGCTGTTGTACCTCTTTGGCAGTTTGCCTGCAGGGACCTGGGAAATAGCAAAATGATATGCAACAAGGCAGGAGGAATTGAATGCTTTCCATTTCTGAAGTTAAAATTTTCAGGGTACTTTGTGTGTGTTTGTGGAGAACAGACATTGTTGGCAAGTCTTTTCCAGTTATTTTCTTCATTTTAAAACTGTCATTGAGTGTGCATGAAGCTCCTCATTTTGCCAGACTGGCTGGTCAGCAAGCCTGAACATATCCTGTGTCTCTACTCCCCAGCAGTAGAGTATGGATATTCTGACATGTCCAGCTTTTACATGGGTTCTGGGGACTGGACTTCAGTCTTTCTGCTGTGGGACAGGTTTTTCAGGCTGTTTTCCATCTCCCCAGCCCTGTCCAGGCATTTTATATGGTATTTCACCCACGGGCTAGGAGTCGACCCTTCCTATAACCTGGCCCCACCAGTGTTGTGGACTTGTGTGCTCTCTTGATTCAGAGGAACTTACACAATAGTCAACAGCACCAGCACATGGCCTGTAGATAAGTTAGGCTGCCTCCTTGTTGGCTATGCTCCCAACCCATAAATTTTCCTCATGACTCCCACAGTCCTTGGCTTTGAAAGCTGACCCTTAGTTTTGCATTTCTTTCTCATTGACCTTAGAAGACAACTGAACTTTTGCTATAAATGGCCAGATAGTGCAAACCTAAATTGTCATTCATATAGGTGACTGAGAACATTTGAAATGTGACCATTTGAAGGGAGACATCATGGTGTCAGTAGGAAGAATTTGGCCAGGCAAGCAAACCAGTCCAACCAGCACAGGTTAGGCTCTGCATCCTTGCCTGTAACCCTGCCAGCTCTCTTTGGGGCATCAGTTTCCTTGGGTGTTGCTTCACTGCCTGGTCAGTATAAAATTCGTCCTGGTTTATGGAAAGAGGCTGTCCTCTCTGACCACTGAAGACATTCTGCAGGAGAGAGTGAGTAGAACACAGGCAGGCAAACTGTACCTCCTACCTATAGCCAGCCCTCCTTCCTGCAGGAATTTGGATGGAGCAGGGAATTCCCAGCTGCTTAAGCTTGTTTCAGTGAGAACACGGTATCACACTTAGCAACCACCTTTCATAGGCTGACCCTCTATTCTACCTCTTTGACTCCTGGCAGTACCTGCAGCTCAAGTCTGCCCCCCCCCCCCTTATGTACTTGTGAACTTCTTAAAAATTTTACTTTCTATGGAAGGTATTTGTGTGCTGAAAATGTGCTGGTGGGTTATCATTATTATTATTATTACTATTTTTCCCTCTGAGACAAGAGTTCTTTGTGTAATGCCCCGGGCTGTCCTGGAACCCACTCTGTAGACCAGGCTGGCCTCGAACTCAGATTTGCCTGCCTCTGCCTCCCTAGTGCTGGGATTAAAGCCATGTGCCACTACTGCCACTCCTGAAAATGTGTTGCTTTAAAGCAAGCACACAGTTGGGTGATATATTAATGTATTCAGAGTTGCATATCAGTCACCACTGTCTAATCCTGAATGTTTCCATTAACTGTCAGGAAGCCCACACCCCTTCATGGTCACTGCCACTTCTGTCCTCCCACTGCAGCCACTCACTAGTCTGCTTCTTGTCTGCAGGCTTGTCTACAGAGTCCATACCCATGGACTCCTACACCATGTGACCCTGGTCTTAGTGACCTTGAGTACTTCACTCTCACCTCATCTTGTACCATGTGACTGGGATTATTTGATCCTCAGTTAAGTGACCTTGGTCAGTTCATACACAGAAACCTATTCCTGGTGACACTGGGCTCTGTGATGTTTGGCAGTTCATGCATATGGAGCCATACACCATGTGACTCCTGGCTTAGTGACCTTCAGCATTTCTTGCAACTCTGTTGCCCTGGACTTAATGACCTTGGGAAATCCATGCATATGGAGTAATAGGCTTAATCCTTGTTTCTTTCTCTATCGTTTGGTGTCTGCTTTTTAGCTGCCACACACAGTATTGCATGTCTGTCCACACATGATGTTGTGCAGATGGGTGGTTTCCTTGGGTGTATGCCAAGAATGAGAGGATAGGTTACTTGATAACTGCTTACTGCTTGAGAAATGGGCTGTTTCCCAGCACAGCAGTGACATCTGACATTTCCCCAGTGTACCTGCAAGTTCTCCTTCTGAAGTACTCTTGTTTGTTTCACTTTAAAGACAAGATCTCATGTAACTTAGTAGTTTGGGATGAAGTATGTAGCTGAGGTGTGCCTGGAAATTCTAATCCTCCTGCTGAGGAGTGCCAGGCAAAGTTGCTCAACTGGAAGAGAACCTGTGGTTCAGGGAGTTCTCAAGGGGTGGACCTGGCTCAGGCTTTCCACTGGATGACCTAGAAGACCTGTGAGTTAGTTACTATTGCCTTGCGGGTCAGGCTTTGTTCAGCCCTGCTGCTTGCAGTTAGCTTGGGGTATAAATTTAGGTAGCTAGTCAGTCCAGAATGTTTGATACAGGAGGTATAGGCTTTCTGTGTCTAAAATTCTTTTTGTGGAAGGGGCTTGGGACTTTGAGGCAGAATTTCTCTGTGTAGCCCTTGGCTGTCCTGGACTCACTCTGTAGAGTAGGCTTGCCTCTACCTCAAAGAGATCACCCTGCCCTGCTTCCCAAGTGATGAGATTTAAAGCAAGCTCCACTATGCATGGCATGAAATTTCTTTCTGTTGCTCACATTCTGATGTAGAAGTGGACAGTCTTCTGACATTGCTCTCCCGGTTTTCCTTGAGCATCCTCGTTTGAAGAAGTCCTTTAACTGGGTGTTGTAGCTGTCAAGGCATATGGGCCTCTTCCAGCAAGTGTCAGGTCTGCATGGTTATGTTGAAATCCCATACACCTCTGTCCCCCACATTGTCCACAAGGAAACTGAGTCATGGAGTTGTTCTGCCTGTTTCCAGCTGAAGGGAGCTGCACAGGGGTCTGGTATGGTGGCTGTGGCCTGGGTAGTTAATGGAGGCTGAATTATATCTTGAGTCAGGGGTGTCTCAGCTCTAGACACTACTGTCTTGGTGCAGGCTCCTATTGGCTGGATGACTGCTTGCTTTGGAAAGTTCTTTGTTCTGTTCAACACCTGTAATCTCTGTCTTCCTGTTTTGTATCTTTCCAACAGACATGGAGCTTTGGGAAGAAGCATGGTCTCCAGGGCCACTGGATTCTGAGGAGCAGCAGATGGTCAGTCATGAGAACCCTGGTGAGGTAGCCTCTGTGGTCCCTCAACCAACCACACTGCTTTCCCACCAGGCCAGGGAACCATGCTTTGTGACTCTGGGGTGCCTGGACTCCTACAACTTGCCCTCCAAGAGCTCCACACTCCCATCTTAGAATGAGAGGCTGGTGTTCAGGTCCCTAAGGATCCTCTTAGTAGGACCACCCAGATCCTTGGAGCCATCTTTTGTCTCATTCTGCAGCTAGCTGTTGTTGAGCACCCCTTTGTGCCCCATATCCTGCTCTGGTTTCAATAGTACTATGTCTGCTTCATGGTTGTTCCTCACATGGGTGAGCCTCCAAACACAGGGTCTGGAAGTTGTAATGAATGAGGGAAGTACTGGGAAGGGGAATCTGAGGTCACATGATAAGATTTGGGAAGGTGGGATGGGCTAAATATGAAATTACTCACTTTTAAGTGTTGGCAACATGTGTTCAGTTTGTTTAATAAAGCATTTTTGAGTTGAAAAACTCACCTGTGGGTTACGTGGAGCCCAGGTTTGTTGGGTAAGACCCATCCTGGCCCACCAACACCCTCCTCCTCCCTCTGCCTGGTAATTTCAGGCTGATGACAAGAAAGCTCATGAGAAGACACGGTGGGCCAAGCTGTGTGTCTGACACCTGGAGCATATGGCATTGGCTTCTTCCATGTTAATAAATTGGTACTTACATCACATTGCTTCAGTGTTCCTTAGGCTTTGTTGTCATGGTCCAAGGTTGTTGTCACCTCCACCTGTACACTGCCACATACCCATCTTATGAGGTTGCAATAAAAGTTTTACAAAACCCTGACAACTAGAAGTAGATGGACTTGAGGTTCCACTTCACTCGAGCTGCCAGAGTGTGTGACCTCCTCTCAGACAGACAAACCCAGAGGCTATGCTGCATTTTACCCTACTGCCCTCTGATGTGGGCTTGTAGGAAGCACTGATGCACCGATCAGGGGTGAGAGAACACAGCCTAAGATGGGGGCCCCAGCCCAGATGAGAAACAAGCCAGGGGTTCACAAACTCCCAGTTGGGAACCTCATGGAGTCAGAAAGAAGTCCACCATCTCCACCCCCACTCCCACACCCAGCACTCCCTAGGCCTGCAAGGATGAGCCTGGGACTAGGTGTTGGGGGATGACAACTCTAGCTTAGCCTGAGTGTCCAGGAGTGCTGAGGGGCCTCCTAAAGGAGACTTAGGAAGAAAGCTTCCCCAAGGCCTCCACCACAGTTCTTGATGAGAGACACAGTCCTTGATTCTAAACTGTTTATTGATTAATCATCGTGGAGAATGGGTGTATAAAACTTCATCAGGGTGGATCAGAGATTAAATATCTTTTGCAGGAAGGAGTGTCCCATAAGAGAAGCTTATTGCCTAAACCCTCAGGGCCCATCAAGATATCTCATTAGCATGGAGAACTCTGTGTTCTGTGTCACATGACCAGCAGTCAGGTTCTTTATGTGGGGAGTTGTGGCACCTGTTCTGGGCCAAGAATCTGGTTCGGAGTAAGTGAAACACCTAATGTCCTCAGGCATGAGGTGCTGGGGTTTCTGAACCCACTGGACCTTACCAAGTTTCCTGGCATGGTCCACTGCCCCACAGATATACTGTGCAGCTGTCAGAGACTCATGTGTCTGATGATAATGGTTTGAAATTTTGTGTATAAATGTTTTGCCTGTGTGCATGTATGTATACCTTATGTTTCCCTGGTGCCTGGGGAGGTCAGAAGAGGGCATCAGAGCTCCTGGAACAGGAATTACGTATGGTTGTGAGCCACCATCAAATCAAACCTGAGTCCTCTGCAAGAGCAAAAAGTGCCATTGACCACTGACTGAGCCATCTCTGAAGACCATACTGAGGTACAAAATGTTGTCAGCTCTGTCATTTCTGAGACAATGTGACCAAGAGAATCTGACCTCCTAAGCTGACCCGGCAGTCCCCTTGCTAAATGCCCACAACACCACTTTCAAACTCCATTGCTCCTTAGAACCCTTGGCCCACTTGAGTGTCCAGGCATCAGCTAAAAAGGAACTCCATCTTTTAAGTAATTAGTTCCCCAGTCACTTAACAGCTGCTTATGTACACAGCAGGCACACCAAACAGAATAGCCAGACAAAGGAAGGCATGTGCCTGACCAAAGCTCTCCTTGCTCCTCACCAGCCTTCTCCAGTTCTTAGACATCTTTTCCCTAGATTGTCACTTAACACAGCATGCTCCTTTTGCCCCTGGAGGTCCCTGTGTCCTGAGCTCCCAGACTTCTTGTTGTATTCAACATTCAGATTCCATGTCTTGACAGCAAATACTGTTCAAAGATGCATGCAGTACACTGGCAATTTCTAAGCTTTAAAATGTTTTCAGTTATATTTTGACTGTGTGTACATAGGAGGGAGTAGGGCAAGCATGCCACCATGTACATGGAAGCCAGAACGAATCTTGAAGGCCTTGGTCTTCTTCCACCATGTGTGTATTGTGACGGAGTTCAGATTGTCAGACTCGGGGCAGGCACATTTAACTGCTCAGCTGTCTCCCAGGTTCCTGTGACGCTGTAGCACACAGGCATCACTGTATTATGTTTGTACCTACTTCCTCCACCACACTGGGACTGGTCTCTTTCCCCCTCTTAGATAGTCTTCCTGCTTTCTTCTTCCCCCTCTGCTGTCTGGTCCTATCCAGTCTCCTTCCTACTTTTCTCTCCCACATGGGCATTTAAGTGTGTGTGTGTGTGTGTGTGTGTGTGTGTGTGTGTGTGTGTGTGTGTACTAATGCCTGAAGATGTAGATTCTTGTATTTAGTTCACTTAGTAGTTTGAGACAAGGTCTCACAGAAACTGAAGCTCCATGTATCAGTCAGGTTGCCTTGTCAGGAAGCTCCCAGAATCCGTTTGTCTCTACCCACCAGGCAGCACTGGAGATTCAGGCCTGCACTGCCATGGCTTTTACATGGGTGTTGGGGATTTGTACTTGGAACCTTTTGCTTTCACAGCAAGTGAGCTCCATCCCCCCAACCCATACATTATCATTTCAGTTTTTTTTCTTAAGATTCCATTCTTTACCTCTGAATAAAATTGCACTCTATGTATGTAAGATGCTTTCTTTATCCATTCTTTTGAGGAAGGGCTTCTAGGCTGGTCTCCTTTCTTGGCAGTTGTGATCCACAGTGCAGCAGTGCACACAGTCTCAGCCTTAAGCATGGGGAGCTTCTTGGCTGGGCTTGTGACAGTACATCTGAAATTGGGGGTTCAAGTGGAAACATGAAGGTCCTAGGGCTTCGCTGGGAGAATCCCCGGCTACTCTAAGAGTGGAACTGCTGCAGATGTGTTGAGTCAGCGACCATTGATGTTCGGCAGATCTAGTTGGTCACTGCAAATCTTGGCTTTATGGTTCCACCACCATGTACCTAGCATCTGGAATCTAGATATATTTGATCCTAGGAAGGAAGTTTAGCCAGGGCACAAAAGCCCCACAAGGACTTTGGTTTGGATTCAAGAATTTACAGATACCAAAGAGGATTTGAAGACAGTTGACTGGACTTAGAGGGAGAGAGAGATTGATAAGGGTCAGGGAATTCAGAAGAAGGGAGACAGAAAGCCATGTTTTCAATAAAGTTTTTTTTTTTTTCAATAGAGCTTGGGAGACAAGAGGAAAGAGTAGGGCCCAGGGCCTAGCGGAGTCTAGCCCTGGAGCATTAACACAGGTAAGAAGCCATTTGCCTGCTCAGAACGCAAGCCCTTTAGCTAGATCTCCAACCTTATGCAGCACCAGCGCATCCACACAGGCGAGAATCCTTGTACTTGTCCCTACTGCGGCCACAGCTTCACACAGAATAGGGGTGCTGACTCTTCATTAACTTCTTCAAGCTGAATACGGGCATTGAGATATTAGAAGAAGGGCAGGGGGAAGAGGAAATTGATAAACTTCTGATGTTTTGTCTTCACTTCATCCAGCTGGAATTCCAGGACATCAGAAGTTCAAGCAGGTCTGCTCAGCTTGTTTGATGAGTAGATATACCAAGGCTGTGTATTCTGCAAGATACAATTCTCAAAAAATTTTACTATCAAGATAATTTTTTGTTTGAATACTGGAATCTAGTCTTCTGACAGCCTGCCTCTGTCATGTCTAATCCATATAATTCTGGGCATTTCTATGAGGGTGTGTTCCCACCATCCTCCCATTCCCACCTCCCTGCTCTCAAATACCCCAACACTAGGGAATCCAAAGTTTCAGGCACCAAGGCCCTCCACTTCCACTGATGCCTGACAAGGCCACTCTCAACTACCTATACAGGTGGAGTCATGAGACCCTCCCTTTGTGTTCTCAGGCTGGAGATTTTAGAATGGCTACTCCAGCTTGTTTCTTAGGACCATTTGCTTGAAAAAATTGTTTTCCAGCCTTTTATTCTAATGTAGTGTCTGTCTCTTTCACTGATTTGGGTTTCCTGTATGCAGCAAAATGCTGGGTTCTGTTTATGTATCCAATTCATTAGCCTATGTCTTTTAATTGGGGAATTAAGCTGGACCAAACCTCTGCCTGGTCTGCTATTGTGTGGACCCCAGATCCCGCCCAAGACATTCGGGAGGGTTCATGGATCCCACAGCCAGCATTAGGTAGGAAAACCCACATACTGCCCTAAGCCCATAACTAGATGCTGTGAGGGCTCAGGTTCCAGCAGATACCCCCCCTCCCCGCCCCTAGGGACTAGCACTCCCCTTCTGCCCCTCTCCCGGATCTGAGGCCTGGACCAGAACTCTGCCTGGTCTGCTTTTCTGTAGACCCTGGATTCCACCTGAGAAATACTGGAAGGTAAACTCAACCCCGAGCCACAGAGGAACAACTGAACTCAGAGCGTCAGACAACATATCCGGATATATCCTAGAGGAGACATTGTACCCAGAACAGCAGACACCTAGCTGGACTGCTACCTTAGAGGCACCATACCCTGAGGCATCCTAGAGGTACTACTGTAATCTGTGCAGCTGGAAAAGATCACAGAGACATCTGGACCCCTAGGAGATCAGACACAAGCTAGATAACTGAAAAGGCGGGCTTCAGTCAGAGCCAGCAAGTACAGGCAGCACTAGAGTTAACCAGATGGCAAAAGGCAAGCACAAGAACATAAGCAACAGAATCCAAAGTTACATGGCATCATCAGAACCCAGTTCCCCCATCATAGCAAGACCTGAATACCCATCACACCAGAAAAGCAGGATTCAGAATTAAAATCACTTCTCATGATGATGATAGACGACTTTAAGAAAGACATAAACAACACTCTCAAAGAACTTAAGGAGAACACTGGTAGACAGATAGAAACCCTTAAAGAGGAAACACAAAAATCCCTTAAGGAATTGCAAGAAAATGCAACCAAACGGGAGAAGGAATTAAACAAAAACACGCAGGATCTAAAAATGGAAGTAGAAACAATAAAGAAATCACAAAGGGAGACTAGCCTGGAGATAGAAAACCTAAAAAAAATGATCAGGAGTCATAGACACAAGTATCACCAACAGAATTCAAGAGATGGAAGAGAGAATCTCATGTGCAGATGATACCATGGAAAATATTGACACAACTGTCAAAGAAAATGCAAAATACAAAAAGCTACTAACCCAAAATATACAAGAAATCCAAGACACAATGAGAAGGCCAAATCTAAGGATAATAGGTATAGATGAGGGGGAAGACACTCAACTTAAAGGACCAGTAAATATCCTCAACAAAATTATAGAAGAAAACTTCCTTAACCTAGAGAAAGAGATGTCCATAAATATACAAGAAGCCTACAGAACGCCAAACAGATTAGACCAGAAAAAAAATACTTCCTGCCACATAATAGTCAAAACATCAAATCTACAAAACAAAGAAAAATACTAAAAGCAGTAAGGGAAAAAGGCAAAGTAACCTATAAAGGCAGACCTATAAGAATTACACCAGACTTCTCAACAGAGACCATAATGAATTTGTAAATTTCTCTTTCTATCACTATGAATAATTGATTTGGAATTTTAATGGGTATTGCTTTGAATCTGTAGATTGTTTTTGGCAGGACGGCCATTTTTACTAAGTTAATCCTGCCAATCCAGGAGCATGGGAGATCTTTCCATCTTCTGAGATCTTCTTTGATTTCTTTCTTCAGAAACTTGAAGTTCCTGTCACACAGATCTTTCATTTGCTGGGTTAGATTCACTTCAAGATATTTTATTTTATCTGTTGCTATTGTGAATTGTGTCATTTCTTTAATTTCTTTCTCTGCCTGTTTATCCTTTGGGTAAAGGAAGGCTACTGATTTGTTTGAGTTGATTTTATATCCAGCCACTTTGGTAAAGTTGTTTATCAGGTTTAGGAGTTCTCTGGTGGATGTTTTAGGGTCACTTAAGTATACTATCATATCATCTGCAAATAGTGAAATTTTGACTTCTTTCCTTCCTATTTGTATCCCTTTGACTTCCTTTTGTTGTCTAATTGCTCTATCTAGGATTTCCAGTATTTTATTAAATAGGTAAGGTGAGAGTGGGCAGCCTTGTCTAGTCCCTGATCTTAGTGGGATTGCTTCAAGTTTCTCTCCATTTAGTTTGATGTTGGCTACTGGCTTGCTGTATATTGCTTTTACTATGTTTAGGTATGGGCCTTGAATTCCTGATATTTCCAAGACTTTTAACATGAAGGGATGTTGAATATTGTCAAATGCTTTCTCAGCTTCTAGTGAGATGACCATGTGGTTTTTTTCTTTGAGTTTATTTATGTAGTGGATTACATTGATGGATTTCCGAATATTGAACCATCCCTGCATTCCTGGAATAAAGCCTACTTGATCTTGATGGATAATTGTTTTGATGTCTTGTTGGATTCGGTTTGCGAGAATTTTATGGTTTTGTGGGAATACAGAGGATTAGCTAGGATTTATTGCATAGCCATAACCTATTGGTAGAAATCTGTACAATTATTATCACGATGAAGATATAATTTCTTAAATGGCACCAATTTACTTTGAGTACAAATTTTAAGGTTTTCATTGGTATGAGCTTCTTATTGATATAAAAGTGAGATGAGTATTGTTACTCTCATAGGCATTGTACCAGTATAACACATTTAGAAATACAAGGCTTAGACTCAGTCCTTCTTTAGCTTTTTTTAACAGATTTGAGATGGTTAGCCTGTTAGTGAAGGGACTATAGCAAATTCATGGCTTGGAGTTTATTGTTAGGGTGTTTTCTATATTTCATTTAGCTGAGTGGAGTTAACAGACAACAGTCCAGATTACCTTACATGGATAGTTGGTTTTCAAAACATCAGAAGTCCACAGAATTGACATGACAAACATTTCTGTATTAATGTTCATTTTGATTAGAACCTGTCTGCTCCTGACAGCTTCCTGTATTGAATTCTAAGAAGAAATTGAGCATCTTTGGAGTTACTCCAGTTGTGGGGAGACAGCCACTAGACAAGAATTGCCTCTTTCCATCTGCAGACAAATTACTGTCCAGAAAAGGACACACTTGCAGAATAGTCAACTGATTTTATCTGCCTAGACAGAGTAATCAGCCCTTAATAATTCTGCAGCACTAAGGTCTGTTAGATGATCCTGGGCCAGAAGTTGGAAGAACAGATGCTCCAATGTCTTGTAGTAGAGGGAGTGTCCAGGTGATCAGATGTCCCCATAAATTGGCTAAGGTTTAGAACCTATGCTTTGTGCTTTTTACAATTATAGTTATCTCAGTCATTCTGGATTTCTGACAGGGTTGAAAACTTATGTTCTCATAGCCAATCCTGGCTATTTACCTTGAGAGAAATGATTTGAGTGGATGGTTTTCAGCTGACATTCATTCTAATGTCAAGGAAAAAGCCAGGCTCAGAACTAAGTGTTTTAGTTAGGATAGATGGCAAAGGTTCTGGTTAGTCAACAAAATGATGGACTGGGTATTAGGACTATCCTGTACCTGACTGGTACAAATAGGCATAATTATGCTTTAAATGTATTTTGAGAGAAAGGTTTTATTTTAACAGGAAGGGTGCTATGTAGGAGGAGCTAAGGTGGGAGGAGTACTGAGAGGAAGAGAAGGAGTAAGGAGAGGAGGAGAAGGAGGAGAAGCTAGGTGACGAGAGAGAGAAAGAGGGGAAAGACAGGGAAGCAGATGTTCACGTATCTCCACCAGTCAAAGATATATCTAGGTTGTGTGGTGGGTTACACCTCTGATTGAGCATTACCAAACTTATAAAGCCTTTGATTAACATTTTTAAAAAAGTGTATAAATGCAAAAAGGAAAAGGGGGCATGGGATAGGGGCTTTCTAAGTGGGAGGGGGGAATGGGGAAAGGTGATGGCATCTGAAGTGTAAATAAAATAGTCAATAAAAATGAAAAAAGAAAAGTATTTAATAAAATATTTAATAAAATATTTAATAAACTATTTAATAAAAAAAGAAACCAGGTGGATTGGAATGATGTCCAGCAGCCAGGTTGTCATTATTGTCATTTCTTCTTTTTCTGGCCATTAAGATTTCTATATATGTGTGTATGTGTATGCAGGTGCAGTGCCTGCAGAGGCCAGAGGAGGGTGCTGGTGCCCTTGAAGCTGAAGTTACATGTGGTTCTGAGCCAGCTAATATGGGCGCCTTGAACCAAATCCAGTTGCAAGTGCTGTTAATTGAGAGTCATCTTTCCAGTTTTGCCTCTGGCCTCTAAAGGGAGAATTGTACTACTTGTTTTCAGTGACTTTCATGAGCTAGAGCTGTGGCAGGTGCCAGCACACAGCTCTGAGCAGTGACCATGAATCAGATTTTCTGTTTTGCCCATTAATCATAATTCATCCATGAATGAGTGACTTAGCCTGAAACTGCCTCCTTGCTTACCAGTGAGACTAAAGATGGTGGCCACCCCATAGATATGTTTCGAGAAGGAAAGGAGGCAGGCACTGATGAGAGCTGGTAAATCTCATTTCAATTTAAATAGTGGTTTCTACAATTGCTACCTCTTCACTCTCCTCTCTATACACAGGAAAAGTGGATGAGTAACAACTGCCCCACCTGTCCATGTAGAAGTATGTCTATAAAACAACAATCTTAGACTTGTCTCTTCTGTTATCTCCTTTGTCTCCCCAGGTCAGACTTATCTGGCATTCAGATGATCCTATTAGGACCCTCCTCCTCTTTTTGACATGTGTAGTGTGTGGATGTATGTATATTTGTGTGTCTGTGACTGCACATGAATGTGCAGGTGAAATGTCTCTACATGGGTGCTTGAGGCTGAAGGTTCACAGTGGGTATCTTCCTTGATCAATGTCTGTCTTTTTATTGAGGCAGGGTCTCTAATTGAACTCAAAGCTCATCACTTTGTCCAGTCTGACAAGCCAGATTGCTCTGGAGATCCTGTCTGCCTCTATAGTGATGGATGCAACCCACCAAGCCCATCCAGCATTTACAGGGGCTCTGGTGATCTGAACTCTGGTCCTCATGCTTGTAGAATGTGTTCTTCACCACAGAAGAACATCCACAGAACTTTTTCCTGGTGTGTGTTTATGTGTGTGTGTGTGTGGGGGGATTCAGAGAAAGGGTGAGAGAAAGATGGTGAGACAGAGAGACATGCAGACACAGAGACAGACACAGAGATAGATAGAGACAGATAGAGACAGAGAGACACAGAGACAGAGGCAGACACAGAGATAGAGAGACACAGGACAGAGAGACACAGAGACACAGACAGAGAGACAGAGTCACACATGGAGACAGAGAGAGAGACAGGCAGAGAGACCGACAGAGAGAGTGACAGACAGAGACAGGCAGACAGACAGAGAAAGAGATAGACAGACAGAGACAGAGACAGACAGGGAGAGACAGAGGCAGACACAGAGAGACAAGGAGGACAGACAGGTAGAAGACAAGATCTCATTGTATTCCCCAGGCTGATTTTAGACTTAATAGGATCCTTTTGTTTTAGCCCCTTGGGTGCTTGTCATATTCAACTATACCCTATTGGGTATTATAACTATATACCTGTGCCACCAATGTATACCTGTGCCACCAAATGGTCCGCTTTGGGCTTGGCCAACCAAGAAGGAAGTCATAGGTCACTGAATGAGTGGGTACCTGTAACTGTGGGGTCAAGTGTGGATTAACCTACTTGGGTCATATAGGTGTCACACACTAAAAGAGCTTTGTTAGGACCAAGATCTTTGGCTGACACACACTAGACTCCCTTTCAACAGAAGGGCTGCCATGATTGAATGAATGGGGTTTCTCGTATGCCCCAATATCAGGACATTCACCAGTCCCACCCATCTCTGGGGCATCTCACATGCACCAGAGTCATGGAGTGAGAAGGGAGACTCACATCAGATTCTTCAGTGAACACTTTGAGCTGTTCAAGGCATCCCTGAGGGATATCATACTCTTTACTCCCACCTTATATCTGGCCAGGCTGAGACACTTTAGGCTGGTGGTTGGAAGAAGGAGTGTGGAGATGATCTCATAACCAGCAAGGGTTAACTCACAGGAATCCAACCTAGAGAGGGGCAGCACAACATTATTTTCTTGTCCCTCTTGGGTAACCCTCTCTCCACTTAGCTGCTTAGGAACTGAGGTGACTGCTCAGTTTCTCTTCTTTCTCTCTTTCTCACAGTAGCCTGTCAACACTGTCACCCAGCACACCACACCCCCATAGATGCAATATGCCATCTATATTTGCTAAATGGAAACAAAAACCACGAGGCTTGCGTGTTCTCAATGGATAAAGTTGCTCACCACCTATACCAAAAACCTGAGTATGATACCAGGACCCATACAGTACAAGAAAAGAACGCATTGCTCCTGAGTTGTTCTCTGACCATACACATGCTACATGTGCACACAAAATTAAATCTAATTAAAAAACCCCAAAAAGTGTCAACTCCTTAGCATGCCTTGATGGAAAACTCTTCACAAGATGGCCTGTGTCAGTTCTCATTGAGAAAGTTCACCATAGTTATATAACCATTACAAAACAAACAAACAAACAAACAAAAACAACAACAAAAAAAAAAACGCCTGAAGTTACCTGTGACCTCCTTTTTGAGACTAGGCCTTGTCTTAGCCCAGGTTAGCCTCCAAATTGCTAAAAAGCTGAGGCTGATTCAGTCCTCTTGCCTCTGCCTCTGGAGCACTGGGATTACAGGTTTGAGCACTGTGCTTGGGCTTGTGCACCTGTGGGGACTGAACCCTGCACGTCTTGTATGATCTATGAGCCCTTTACCAGCTCAGCTGTTCTACCTTCTTTCACCTTACCACCCCACCATCTTTTCTCAAGACAGGATCTTGCCAGACAAAAGCAGGTTGGGTTCAAATTGCCTTTCCTATGACTCAGCTACCACAGTGTTAGCTTATAGGTATATACTTGTTTTTAAACATTCACATTTTTTTCTTCAAGACAGGGATCCTCTGTGTAGCCCTGGCTGTCCTGGAACTCTGTAGACCAGGCTGGCCCTGTATTCAGAAATCTGCCTGTCTCTGCCTCCCAAGTGCTGGGATTAAAGGCGCGCGCCACCACTGCACAGCACCATTTTTTATTTCTTAATGTGTGTGTGGGCACACACATGTGCCATAATGGGCATGTGGTCAAAGGACAACTTTTGAAAATTCCCAATTCTCCCTCTACCATATGGAGCCTGGGAATTAAATTCAGGTCGTCAGGCTTGGTGGCAAACTTTTTTATCTCCAAGGCCACCACACTGGTCTTGTTTGTAATGTTTACAAAACACTAGATACTTATAAACATGGATGCAATATTTATATTTTAAAATCTTCTGTTTGAAATGCTCAGTTTTCTGGCATGTAGCCCATTCCTTAGTCCTGTCTCCCATTCCTACTATAGCATTGCCAATCACTACTGCACCCACCTCCAGAACTTCTCCATCTCTATCCAACCCCCTAGAATGGTGGTTCTCACCCTTCCTAATGCTTTGACCTTTTAATTCAGTTCCTCATATTGTGGTGATCTGAAACCATAACGTTATTCTGTTGCCACTTCATAACTGTAAATTTTCTACTGTTATCAATGAATCATAATGTAAGTATCCAATCTGCAGGTTATCTGATATGCAATCCCTAGAGGGCTTACCACACACAAGTTGCTGTAGTTTTGCCAACTTGCTGGAAATTATTCCAAATTTTAAAGTAAAGTAATCACACATTCACCTCAGAGTCTCCAGGGAGCACCTTGGATGTCTCAGCGTATCACAGGCTAACTTCATGTCATCATCCGTCATGGGAGTACTCCCTAGATTGAGGGACTTTAAATTCGGATTGCTAACAAGCTTCCAGAGATATTGCAGGCCAGACACTATTTCTGCACTCTTACACCTGCAGAAGTGGAGGTGGGGTGGGAGAGAGAGAGAGAGAGAGAGAGAGAGAGAGAGAGAGAGAGAGAGAGAGAGGAGTCATATTAAATTGTTCATTTAATAATTAATCAAATTTAATCAATAACACACTTTGGTTTTACCTACCTAGCTAGCACTCAAAGCCGTATCTCTTTGCACATTGCTCGTTTCTGATCCTATGCTGTGTGAAAGTCTTCTGTCACTAAAGTGATGGGACTGGAGCCCTTTGCAAACACTTCTGTCAGTTAAGTTTTACTTTTCTGTGATGGGCTCTAATTTATCCTAAGCTGGTCTCAAACTCACTATGTAGCTGAGGGTGAAGCTGAGCAGCTTTTTAACACTCTTAAAGGTTTTTGTGTGCATGAGCATTCAGGTGCACATGGGGGCCAGCAGAGGGCACTAGCTCATGAGAGCTGGAGTTACAGGCTAGGAACCCAGCTCTGGTCTTCTGCAAGAAGCTAAAGACCTTGGACTTTAGGTTCACCTGCCACCACTTCCCAAGTGATAAAGCTAGACTCTGGGGAGGAGGACCCTCAGTTGAGAAAATGCCTTAATCATATTGTTTTCTAGGAAATGTCAGTTGGACATTGTTGGGAAAGTAATGATTGATGTGTGAGGAACCAGAGCACAGTGAGCAGTGCCACACCTGGGCAGGTAGTCCTGGATCTATAAGAAAACAGACTGGGCATGCAATGGGGAGCAAGCCAGTTAAGAAGCATTCCTCCATGACTTCTGCTTCAGTTTGTGCCCTGACTTATCTCAATGAGTCTGGTATGACCCGAGAGTTATGAACGAAAACTCCTCCCCATGTAGCTTTTAGTTATTGTCTCAGTTGGGATTCCTATTGGTGTGAGAAAACACCATCACTACAGCTTGCAGCCTATCATCTCAGGATGTCAGGGCAGGAACTCAGTGCATACATTAGCAACTGAGAACTTGACCAGCACCAAGCTGGATGTCATGTGGGATTTCCCCTGACTTGAGAGGCCAAGTTAAAGAGTGGGCTTTTTCTCTAAAGTAGAGCTGGGATTCATCCTCCCTCCCCAAGATACCTGGCATCTGTAGCAGGCTCAGATTTGTATCAGTGTTACAGCATGAGGCTGCCTCTAAAAGGCAGTGTTTCTTACAAGAGGTCAGATTCACAGCTTGAGGCAAACAGGCCATGCCACCTTCCTGCAGCTCTCACTGAGACAGAGTTAAGTGATCTGTGCTGGGACTTGACAGCTCTCAACTGGGTCCTTCATGCTCCTTGTCACATATGCTATGATGAAATAAATCATGTGATGGGAAACTTCTTACAACTCCTAAAAGCCAGACTTTTCCTTTGTTCTTGGGATTTGGTCCAGAGACACTTCTCAGAGGGATTTGCTGAGATGTGTTAATGAAAGACACATTCTGAAGGGACTCCTTTGCACTCAACCCCAACCTCCCCCTTGTGATGACTTGAGCATACTCTCTCATTAATATGTATGTGTGTACACCTGCATGACTGTAAATGTTGTTTGGCTGTTTTGTTTGACTGCTTGATGGAGATAACCTGATTGTAGATATTGGGATTTCCAAGAGGAACCAAATGACCCTATTCAGCAGAAAGTTGTCTCAAGAGGTCTATACTCCTTTTGTTCTCTTTTTTCTTGAGTACTTCATATTAGGTGGTTGGGACAGATTGGGGTTTAGTAAGTTTTGGAAGGTTGGTGGATAATAGAACCCAATAAAGTACCCCTGAAGTATAATTATAGGTAAGGGAAAACACAGATCAACCTGGAGAGATCAGTGAAAGAGAAGTTTCTTAATCACTTAACTGATTAAACTACACTTAGAAACTATACCTTGTTTCTTTACTGTGCGTGGGCATGTTCAATCACAGATCTGAGGAAGCCAGAATACAGTAAGTAGGAGTTTGTTCTCTCCACTATGAAGGCCCTGAGGCTTGAACTCTGGTAATCAGTTCTAAGTGGCAAGTGTTTTACCTGTTTTGCTTCCTCTTATGGCCTTTGTTATGATCAAGACATGGTGCTATAATTTTGTCAGTTTCAATGTTGGTGGAAGTCTGTCAAAAGGGACATGAGGCCTCAATATTAATTTTGTAATTCAGTGTGAATCTAATCCTCAATGTAGAATATACAGACTGCTGTTTCCTAATTTATTATTTCAAGCTCTTTCACTTTAACTGTCATTAGTAACTTTCCCATCAAATTGGAAGTGAAGTGTTAAATGGGTTGGATAAATTTCTCAGTTTGGGGCTGGAGAGAGAAGGCTCAGCAGGTTAGTTCCCTGGCCAATTTGGCACTGGTGCAGAGCTTGGTCCTTAGAAACTATATTTATAAGATTTTCTCTGTTTGTAACTCCATCTCTAGGGGTATGGCACTCATTCTTCTTAAGGGCAGGGAACCCACATAAATACATGCACATCCAACACACATAAACAAAATAAATGCTAAAATATTTCTTTGATCACAGGAGTAAGTACCACAAGTCATATTTTCAGGGTCATCACACTGACAGCTATAACCACTCCAGATATTTATCTTGTCTCTCTGCTCACAGATATTTATCTTGTGTCTCTGGTCAGTTTCAAGCAGCTGCAAAGGTTACATGCTTGATTTTGGTCTTCTGAAAAAATAATTTTGTGACTGAGGAAGCAACTGACAGACAGGATGACAGCTTTTCATTCTCATTGTTCTGATACCTGTTGTCTCCTGTCTGATTTGCAGGTGTTACTGATGATTGGAAACACATTTGCACTATGGCCCAGAGGGAAGAGTTTGCCATGATCTTTCAGGAGAAGGTGTACAGTCTGGATCTTGGTATCCTTCTTGGTCCTGGATGTTAAACCTCTTAATGTTCCTGAGCAGTAGCTGCTTTTGTCTCCTTTACTCTTTCCTCTTGATGTGTTGAGCAGTAGTGAGTACCATGACTTGTTCATACAAAAGATGTTTAACATATATTTATGGAAAAAATATTTTAATGGAACTAATGATGATATATTCTGTGTTAAACATTTTTAGTGGCTCTGGCTTTCAAGAGCTGAGAAGCACAGAACAAGGATCCTTAGGATCTCTGAAGATCAACAGTAAGGGAGAAATTGTGGGGAAGCCTGCAATCAAAACTTCAGCTACATGCCTCACAAAGAGAGGAGAATCCATTAAAAAGCTGTGAAAGGTGATACAAATAAAATTTAGAAGATAAAAGCCAACAAAAGTGGCCACCAGCATCAGGATAGTATGGGTTGCTCTGGTCTCAGCATGGCCTCTGCGGACTTGATTGGGAGTGAGGATGTGCTGCATTCGCTGGCGATGTCTGTGGAGGAGAAGCACCATGGAGACACTGGTCCAGATCATGATGCTCATGAATATGGCATCATGGGCAAACTGCAAAAAGACAATGCCTACACTGAATCCAGAAGTGGAACAGAACAAC
The DNA here is from genome assembly GCF_011762505.2 of Arvicanthis niloticus. Classification (NCBI taxonomy): domain Eukaryota; kingdom Metazoa; phylum Chordata; class Mammalia; order Rodentia; family Muridae; genus Arvicanthis; species Arvicanthis niloticus. Next base: position 9,765,185 of record NC_047658.1, read on the forward strand.
TTGTTTTTAGAGTCAGAGTTATTATCTGTAATCTGTGGCCCAGTGACCTTAATTGGAATGTAGATGTTACTTAAGACACTGAAGAACCAACAGCTATAACAAGAATAACTTGCCAAATTTGGGACAAATCCTCTGAGTAGAAGTTTACCTCTATTAAGAGGAACAACAGTGACAAACTGATTTATACTCAGGACAGAGGTGGAACACAAGTTTGTGCTTCTTACAACCAGACGAGTGAAGAATTCCAATTTACATTTGAGGTCAGTTGGACGATATCTTTGAGCAAAAGTCATAATTTTGTTTGGAAATATAGTGAGGAAGAGAATCAGGGCATTGGCCACAGCCGTGTGGCTTAAAATCACCTGTGTGGGCCTCTGTTGAGAACCAGTGAAGACTGGAGATACATTATGGAGAAACAGAAAGACATTGGCTACAGTCCCAACTCCAAACTGGCAAAGCAAGAGGATCTGAAGAGTCACTTCCTCAGTGGTTTTCAGGGAGTTATCATGAGCAGATATGGAGAGGGCTTTACTTGACTCTGCAGTCATGATTAGGTCCTCGGGTTTGTTGTCCTCGGGTTCTGTTCTATTGTCCATATTTACCACTAGATTTGGGATGATTTTGTCTCTTGATAAGTGAGACACTATTTTATCATAATACAGGAACTTTGCCCGGAGTACAATGCATGCACAGTAACTCAGAATAAAATTTTATACTTATTGAATTACTTTTCTTTTGAGATAAACTGCACTGCAACTACATCTTTATGGTTACATAGTTCAATAACCTATACAATAACACATATTTTTTAACAGACCATGGGCCTTTACATCTGGATAAAGACAGGAAAGAGATCAGTATGAGTATGTGATTCCATCATCAGAAGTCAATACAGTAGGAGGGAGGGGAGGCTGCCAATGGGATGTAACTTACTCAATAAAATCACTTAATCTATAGTAAATTAAAGAGTCCATCATCAGATTTTATCATTTGTATTCAATATTATTAGGAGTGAGAGGAATCTAAAAATGGAATGTACCTTAATTGATTAAATAACATATTCAATAAAAGAAAAGAAAAATGAACCATAAAATAATTAATAAAAATTTTTATATTAAATTAAAATGTGCTGGGCAGTGGTGGCGCAAACCTTTAATCCCAGCACTTGGGAGGCAGAGACAGGCAGATTTCTGAGTTCTAGGACAGCCTGGTTTACATAGTGAGCTCCAGAACAGCCAGGGCTATACAGAGAAACCCTGTCTACAAAAACAAAGAGAAAATAAAGTAAAATGTTTAAAATAATGTGTATTTTAATAACATGTATGACTACATATGTTAATCAATAAGGTTTTGTTACTGAATTCAGTTGTAGAAAATTAAGTTTTTGGCTTTTGAGAAATGTTTTGTGCAACTGATCCACACAACAAAGTACCAAATATTTCTGATATAGCCACCTGTGTACTGGTTACACAGATAAACATAGGTTTACATATGTATCCTCCATGTGAAAAAAAAGAAAACACTTGCTAAGAAGATTCATTCATTGATTGTTTTCCTGATCTTAATTTTTGTTCTATAAAGTCATGTGTCAGAATCTTACCTTGAATCATCTCCAGCTTTCCTCCAAAATTATTACTGCTATCACTATTATACTCTTGTAGAGGGATGTTGGTCCGCATTCTACTTGTTTATATGTTTTCTAAAGGACCAGAGAACCTCCATTTATCAAAGTTCAACATCTCACATACAGATGTCACATTGAATGCTGTTTTCTGCTGAATGTTAATCCAGAAATCATACACTGATTTGAGGTGGAAACAAAATATTAAAGTACTTGAGTTAAACTGCAGTCTTCAAAAATAATGCTTCATGTTGGCTTCAGAAGATAATGTACACTGAAGAAGGGAGAAGAGAATTTAAGCAGAAGTCTCTGGTTCAATGAATCCCACCTTCTGAGCATAGTCACAGTGAGCATCCTCATTGAAGGCCAACTCCAGAACACAGATCCTGTAGAATCATATCTCATGACATCTGTTCCAATGAAATGGTTCTCTGTGTCCCTCTTTGTCAGAGAAATGATGCAAGGGCATCCACAATGGTTTCTTATCCTCCTTGCGGTGCTTTGAAGGTAACCCACCAGAGTACAGGTTTTCCAGTCTCAAAATAATAGCATATGACATCCTTCAGAGAGATTATTATTGTCTCATATGTGACGTCAGGGCATTTGTCTACATGGTGTCTTTTTGTGGTATCTCTGATAAAGGAAAATCATTTTTCCCCAGAGCAAATCTCCGTTTTTACTTTATGATGCTTAATAATGATGCCTACAAGTTTAACAGATTTTAATTAGTACCTGGGCAGAAGTGAGCGAAGGGTTTTCATGTTTCCTTTGGGAGAATCTAAGTTCTGAATTGATCTTGTAGTCAGATGTGAATTGGGACACTCAAGGGTAGAACAAGGGACTCATTACGTGCATTTCTCTAGAGTACTTTCCTCCCGACCATTTAACTTTTGCAAAATATGCTGACACGAAGTCGTTTGAGAAAACTGGCATCCTGTCATTCAAATTTTGTAATTCCCCAGGAATCTGCCTCATTTCAACTTTTCCCATGTTTATCCCAGGACACATACTTCTGACAAATTTACTAACTGAAGCTGCTCTTTTCCACCTAGATCCTGGGCTTATTCTAATAACCAATTTTTTTTTCAGGTAGATTGTGACTTGTTTTCTGAGATACTCATGAATCTTTATCAGAAGTCGAGTATATACTTTGTTAGTATCTGGGAAACTGCAGTGTAAAGAAGGAACCGTGTATACAAAATCAATGACCTAGAGTCTGCAATCATTAAGAAATAAATAGATCCAACCACACTCATTTCTGTTCTAGGTATAATAGACTACTAGAGACTCTGTTTTGATCTTCAATGAGAAAATATAAAAACTCAGTTTATAAATATAAGAATTGCATGTTCTAAACCTTTATTGAAATTCATACCTGCAGCAAGATTGTGTAAGGCACAGTCAAAGAACATGCACCTTGATGTGTAGAAAACAAGTTATTATGGCAAAAATATTTGTTACTAATGAAATAACCAGCATTTGTAAGAGATATATGTGGAAATATGACAAAAAATTATAACTTGTCATTACCTTACATTTGTTCATGATGAGCATACAACCATGATTTTAATTGTGAAATTTTTGTTGACAAATTGAAAAGTACACACACAATGTGGAATAACCTTAAATGTCAGAAATTTATAAGAGTCATGGCATGTTGAAAAATAGGAGATAGAATACAGTGTTATAAGTGATCAATAGTGATAATGGAACATGAAGTGTAAATTTCAGTGTATATAGGAGAGAAAGCAGACAAGAAAGTATGGAGAGGAATCACTAACACTAAGTGTCTTTTGAAAAACGTTAAAGAAACAGTGCTATTGGGGCATTCTGTAATGTGTTCACATGCATGTTTCAAATGAGTTTTAGTAAACCTGCACTATACTAGGTAGACAGTTCCCCACGTAGACATTAATTGAGGTTGAATAATGTCCACCTTTATTCCAGTATTTGGTGACTTCTTTTTCTAGCTGCTTGATAACTCTCAAAGCACAATCTACTTCACCCCCAATCATTACAGGCTATTACCAATAGTGCTGGTGCTTCTGTAAAACTTGGTGGCTAAAGACACCATACACTCCTGCCCACAGGAAGATCATTTTTGTTTTCCCAAATTTTTAGCTCAGTTTACCCATGTGAGGTTGTCCTCCATAGGTTCACTCACTAAATATATTTAGTACAAATACAATCCCATTAACCACAGAAATTGTAGACAGTGCACCTATATTTTTTCCAGGTTTTATGTTAATGCTTGGGCTCTGAGCAGACATGAGAGCAATATCTTATAACTTTGCAAGATCATTGATAGAATATGTATCAAAAGTTAAATTGGGGAACCAGGTACCTATGGAGTCCATTTTGTGCTGATATTTGAGCACATTTTCACTAGAAGCATCACTAAGGACCCGAGTCTAATTCTGAGGCAGGTGAAGCTTGTTTATGAGAAAGTGGCAGTACTTAAATATAAGTCCATCAAAATTATAGGCATTGCACCTTGAGTTTTATAAGAGTGTCTTTTTCCTTGAGGGCCTGCCCTTTGGGTAGGATGTTCCCTGAGTCTGGGTGTGGTTCAGCCATGGGAGCATGTATGATAAAGTCAAGTAGTGATCCTGTCAACTTTGAGAGCAGTGAGAGCAGTCAGCAAAACTATGTATTGTCCTTTCTGGTGTGGCTGCAAGGATAGCTTCTGATGTCTTACAGAACACCCAGTCATGAGTCTGGCAATTTTGCAGCATAGGTGGATGAGTAACCTTGTAGACTGTTGCGTGCCATGGCCAGTCTTCCTTTGCCTGTGGACAAAAGTCTCCACAGAACATATTGACAAGTGATCAAGGACATATCAAGAACATATTTGAGAGTGATTTCATTAAGCACATATCTCTTAAGATAGAAAGTACAGGTCTAGGTCTTCCATACATCATTTCAAAAGAGGTTAATCCCAAAATAGAAAGAATATTTTAGACCATACATAGGGTGAAGGGAGGAGAGCTATGAAGTCCATTCCCTTCTGCATTGTTAATTTAGTAAGGGTCTGTGGGTCCCAATTCCTGAAGGCTTCCTACAAATATCTCTGGCCTGGCAGGGTGTGGATGTTTGGGCCAAGGGGATCGAGTGGGAGCAGGGAGGGTGAATTGTTTCTGCTGCCTCCACTGCTGCCTCTGCCCTCATCTCCCGTGTCTCTGCTGTTGCCACCCATTTACTCCCGGATGCTGCACCTCTGCATTTACTGCCACCCATTTACTCCCGGATGCTGCACCCATTTACTCCCGGATGCTGCAGGTCTGAGTGCATCCTCACCAGCACTTTCATGACACTGGGGGAGTGGTATGAAGTGGAGCCTCTCTGTTTCTGCTTGAATTTACCTGTGGCAGCATCATTGCATGTGCTCACTGGCCATCTGGATATCGTTGAAGAAAAGGCTATTCAGATCTTTTGCTGGGGTGGGGTTTGTGTGTGGTCTGTGTGTGTGCCCATGCATGTAGATGCTAATGAGTGTGAGCACATGTGGAGACTGACTTCAGTCTGTTCTCTATTTATTTATTTACTCATCTATTTAACGTGTACAATATATATCTGTTTATGTGTGCCATGTATATGCAATTACCAGAGGCCAGAATAAAACATTGGATCCTCTCTTTGGAAGTGGAGTTACAGGCAGTTGTGAACGGCCATGTGGGTGCTGTAATCCAAACCCGAGTCTTTTTCACTGAGCATCTCTCCAGCCCCTTTACCCTCTTTTTGAGGTGGGGGTCTTGTTGAACCTGGAGTTCACCCTTTTGGGTAGATTATTTAGTTGGCCTTGTGTGGAACAGTGGGCTGTGGGACACCACTAGGGGCCTGGTAGAACACTCTCTTGAGAGTTTCTATTGGAAGAGCTGTTGGCTATGCTCCCAACCCATGGATTTTCCTCATGACTCCCACAGTCCTTGGCTTTGAAAGCTGCCCTTATTTTTGCATTTCTTGCACATTGACCTTACAAGACAACTAAACTTTTCCTATAAATGGCCAGATAGTGCCACCCTAAATTGTCATTCATATAGGTGACTCAGAACCTTTGAAATGTGACCATTTGAAGGGAGACATCATGGTGTCAGTAGGAAGAATTTGGCTAGGCAAGCAAACCAGTCCAAGCAGCACAGGTTAGGCTCTGCATCCTTGCCTGTAATCCTGACAGCTCTCTTTGGAGTATCAGTTTCCTTGGGGGTTGATTCACTGCCTGGTCAGTATAAAATGCATCCTGGTTTGGGGAAAGAGGCTGTCCTCTCTGACCACTGAAGACATTCTTCAGGTGAGAGTGAGTAGAACACAGGCAGGTTTACCCAACCTCTTGCCTACAGCCAGCCCTCCTTCCTGCAGGAATTTGGATGGAGCTGGGAATTCCCAGCTGCTTAAGCTTGTTCAGTGAGAACAGGGTATCACAATTAGCAACTGCCTCTCACAGGCCAACCCTCTATTCAACCTCTTTGACTCCTGGCAGTACCTACAGCTCAAGTCTGCCCCCTTACCTCTCTTAGGTACTTGTGAACTTCTTAAAAATTTTACTTTCTATTAAAAGTATTTGTGAGCTGAAAATGTGCTGTTAGTTATTATTATTATTTATTACTACTACTCCTACTATTTTTCCCCTGAGAGAAGAGTTCTCTGTGTAACAGCCTGGGCTGTCCTGGAACCCACTTCATAGACCAGACTGGCCTTGAACTCAGATTTGCCTGCCTCTGTCTCCCTAGTGCTGGGATTAAAGCCATGTGCCACTCCTGCCACTCCTGAAAATGTGTTGCTTTAAAGCAAGCACACAGTTGGGTGATATATTAATATATTCAGAGTTGCATATCAGTCACTGCTGTCTAATCCTGAATGTTTCCATTAACTGTCAGGAAGCCCACACCTCTTCATGGTCACTGCCACTTCTGTCCTCCCACTGCAGCCACTCACTAGTCTGCTTCTTGTCTGCAGACTTCTCTACAGAGTCCATACCCATGGACTCCTACACCATGTGACCCTGGTCTTAGTGACCTTGAGTACTTCACTCTCACTGGATCTTGTACCACGTGACTGTGTTTATTTGATCCTCAGCTAAGTGATCTTGGTCAGTTCATACACAGAAACCTATTCCTGGAGACGTTGGACTCTGTGATGTTTGGCAGTTTATACAAATGGAGCCATACACCACGTGACTCCTGGCTTAGTGACCTTTGGCATTTCTTGCAACCATGTTGCCCTGGACTTAATGACCTTGGGAAGTCCATGCATATGGAGTAATAGGCTTAGTCCTTGTTTCTTTCTCTAGCATTTGGTGTTGCTTTTTAGCTGCCACACATAGCATTGCATGTCTGTCCACTCATGATGTTGTGCAGATGGGAGGTTTCTTTGGGTATATGCCAAGAATGGGACTATAAGGTTACTTGATAACTGCTTACTGCTTGAGAAATGGGCTGTTTTCCAGCAGGACAGTGCCATCTGACAGTTCCCAATGTACTTGCAAGTTCTCCTTGTGGAGTTCTCTTGTTTGTTTCACTTTAAAGACAAGATCTCATGTAACCCAGTAGTTTGGGATGCATTATGTAGCTGAGGTGTGCCTGGAAATTCTAATCCTCCTGCCTCTACTTCTCAGGTGATGGTATTAACAGGTGTGCGCCACTCCATCTAGCATCCTTTGGAGTATTGGTATTCGTGATGTGCCCCCTAGGGACCTGGTAGTGTTGGGTCTTGTGTAGGGGAGACAGAACTTTCTCTTTCCTAGAGTTCACTGCTGGGTCTGAGAAAGAAGCTGACATAAAGCAGATGGACTGGAAGAGAGTTCAGGTGCCTCCTTACATGTATGTGTATCATGTGAAAGCAAGGCCTCATGGGTGGTTGGGCCTGGTGTTTGTTCTGTGCTGGTGACTAGAGCTTTATCATGGAGTGTGGATAGGGAGGATTGTTTGTGTCCTTGGCTTTTTTCTGTGATAAGATAGTTTACTCCCCTGGAACAGGAAGGCCATGCTTTAAGAGGAAGCTATGCTCTTACTTCAGGAAGAAAAGGGAGTCATTCCTGTCTCCACAGACCTTGAGCTGAAAACATTCCATGCATGATAGTGTGCTCTGGTGGGTTTCTGCCATTTTGTCAGCTTTTGCCCACACAGCTGCCTATTCTGTTGTATAGTCCCTAAGGTTGTCAGATGAGGAAAATGAATAGAATGGAAGAGATTTGGACTGAACTGGTATGAGCAGAAGGACCATATGTGTGTTTGTTATACACTTATGACCCATGACTGTCTTATCCGGACACCCCTGCCCCAACTACCACCATTCATCTGGTCTGTGTAGAATAGACTCCTGTGGTTTGCTGGCATTTTGTCCAGTCTCCTAGGTTTTCCACTTTAAACCTTGCTGCTCTCTCTCCCAGTACCTTCTGGAGAGGTCAACATGTGTCAGTTTTATAAGCCTTTGCATGCATCTCTTGGGCCACATAAGCCACCTTGTGCACATTCACAGAGCTGTTCAGACCTTTCTGCACCAACTGGAGTCCACTTGGTTGTGTTTGTTCTTTTTGTGTACTTCCTCCTCCTGAGGCAGGACCAAGTACTGGGATTCATCAAATTTTGTCTTTTAAGTTTCTGCTTGGCCCAGCTTCATTCACCTGTGTTTTCATCCATACCATTGTTCTCTGGAGCACTTGGGCTTCCTGGTGCTGCTGTAGGTGCTGGAGGTTCCATGGGTAGTGCTGGCCTAGGAATAGATGTCTGAGGACAGACTAAATTGGTATAACATGAAGGGGCACTAGAATTGAGGAGCTTAAAGTGTGGGTAGACAGGCCTTTTGAGGAGGTGACTCTCACTTCAAACATATTATGGCAGGGGCAGCTGTCATCACATGCTTAAAGGCTCTCAGGAGCCAGGAGGAACAAAGCTGAGGGGGCTCAGGTGGCTGGACTGGTAGAGAACCTGTGGTTCAGGGAGTTCTCAAGTGTGGATAGCTTCTGCAGCACATTAAAGATGGCGCCTACTGCCTTAGCCCTCTTGGGGTAAACAAGTCCTTATTTGGTGAGGAGGCTGCACTTGCCAGTAGCCTGATCTCTCGTCATGGGTGTCAGCCTATGGTGGAGCGGAACATAGTATGGGCTGATGGGCAGTCCACTGTAGGCTACTTAAGCTGCACTCGTGGGAGGCATGGGGGCACACCCTTGATTCTGTAATTGAAAGTCATTCCTGAGTAAAACTGTTGCTGGAAGGAACTGGTGTGCTAGTCTTTCTTCCCTGCTGGTCAGGGTGGTTGGCGCAGCACAATTGGTGGCCCGTACGGGGATCTTCTCTGAGTGAGTTCCCAGAGTTCCAGAGCCAGGGACAGACAGGGCGATCGATCGGTAAGTGGCCGGTAAGTGGGGCCCATCAACAGACAAGGTCCTTGGAAGGAGGCAGCGTATGTTAAGGCTCTCGGAAGAAGGTGAATAAAAGTGAAAGTATAACGGCTGAAGGATTGTGCTCGTGCCAAGAGGGATCTTTTACTTAGCTGTGGTTTTGACATGCCACGAGCGTTGCCACTAAAATGGGGACCTCGCTGTCCTCCCCAGTTAAGGTAGCTCTTCATGAGCTTCTTGATAGTAAAGGCTTGAAATTTAAAGATCAAGCTTTGGAGCAATTTCTTAGTGAGGTGGAAATGTTGGCTCCGTGGTTTGCAGTGTCAGGAAACCTGTCATTAGCCTGCTGGGATAAATTAGGAAGGGATCTGGACCGAGCATGGGAGGAGGGTAATCTGCAGGACAAAAAGGGAAAGACGGGGGTGCGAGGGATCTGGAAGGTTATTCGCACCTGCTTGACTAGTGAGGAGTGTGTTCCTGCCATTCAAGCAACAATGGAAGCATTAGAGCAAGTGAAAGAGATGTGGTCAGAGACTCGATCTACTAGCTCAAAACAGTCAAAAGAGAGAGAAAAGGGAGGAGTACGAGGAGTCTGGAAGCTTGTATGTAGCTGTCTAGAGGATGAAAGATGCTGCCTAGCGCTAGAGAAAACAACTGAAGCACTAGAACAGCTAAAAGAGGAGGAAATCTCTGAGGGTGAATTAGAGAAACTAGAAATAGAAACGAAACTGGAAATAGAATCAACTGCACCAGGGCCGCCCTGGCCGCCTCCGAACAATCCTACTGGAGGTTTGGGAAGGAGTTTTTGTCTTGAGGCCTGGAGGGAGTTAAGAGCACAATATTTTATGGTTGCTATTTGCATTAATGGCTTAAACTGCTTCTTTAAATTTCTTGCCTGGATTTATACGGGTTCAGCAAGTATGTTCTCAGAAGCTATACACTCATTATCTGATACTTGTAACCAGGGTTTTCTAGCACTGGACATCAGCAAGTCTATTCAAACACCAGATTCTTCTCACCCATGTGGCTTTTCAAATATGCACTATATTTCTTCATTGATTAGTGGTGTTGGTATTTTCATGATGGGTGCAGGACTCTCTTGGTATCATGGAGTCATGGGATTGCTTCATCCTCAACCAATGGAATCCCTCCTATGGGTGTATTGTATTTTAGCAGGATCTTTGGTGTCTGAAGGAGCAACACTTCTTGTTGCCATAAGTGAACTTCGCAGGAGTGCTCAGACCAAGGGCACGTCATTTTATAAGTATATCATGGAAAGACGTGATCCGAGTACAAATGTTATTCTGTTGGGGGACACTACAGCTGTTTTAGGAGTGATAATCGCGGCTACCTACATGGGCCTTACCTCCATAACAGGCAATCCATTGTATGACAGCCTGGGTTCCTTGGGTGTGGGCATCTTACTAGGCGTGGTCTCGGCATTCCTCATCTATACTAGCACAGAAGCACTCCTAGGACGATCTGCGGCTGATCGACATGCTCACCCTGAGCCAGCAGAAAAGGGTTTGATATTCTAACAGGAAAATGGCATGGTCCAGACCCAGTGTTGGTGTGGGTGAGGGGTTCTGTTTGTGTGTTCCCGCAGGACTGACATGACCCTATCTGGGTGCCGGAGAGGATGGCACGAAGATGCTCCTTGGCTGGTTTTCCTTCTCCTTCTCCTGATGGCGAGACCCATGATGATGGAGACAAGATGGGGGATCCTGTCAGTGTTTCTGAGACCAATGCCAATACAACCTGATGCCCAAGTTTTTCCCCGCTTTTTTGCCAGTAATGCTAGTTTGGAGTTACCTTATAGTGAGTTAGGAGTAAGTGAGAATAGAAGTGTAGATTTGTTAGGTAGCCTTTGTTTTTTATCAGTTAGTGGTATAAGTGAATAAAGTGATTGCATTCTATTGTATAATCAAACAGCTGTTTGGCTGGATAAGGACTCTAAGGGCAATAGTACCATTCCCTCACAAGCAAAGTGGTCTCCCTTTTGCAAAGGAATTAAGTCAGGAGAAACCTTGTTGCCTTGGACAGGCTGCCAAGCCTGTAAAGTGGCATGGGCTAAAAAAGGATTCTTTACTTACTCCCCTTATATTTTGGCCACCTTTAATGCCACCTATGGAGGTTATAATTTTACCTATCAAAATCCAAACCAGTATTCTCCCTCCAATCCTTTTGATCTTTGGCTATTGTGTGGAGTAAATGGTAGTTGTACTGATTTGTCTCCCATGGCCATGATAAAAGGAGGTGTGGTAGGGAATGCATCCTTTGGTTGGAATCACAGCTGCCATCTCTTTGAGTCAGTCAGTACAAACCACTAATGCCCTCAACAATTTGTCATCTACTGTGGCTCAAGCTTTGGATATTCAAACTCAAGTGAACGCTCATCTTCGGGGAGGTATTATGATTCTCAACCAGAGAGTTGATTTGGTTCAAGAACAGGTGGACACGCTTTGGCAGTTAGCCCAATTGGGATGTGAGTGGACTTCAATCCCTTATGATAATATCTCTCGAGCAGCTAACTTGTCTAAAGCTCTGTCTCAACAGCTAGCAGGCAATTGGTCCCGAGGATTTGACTCCCTGATGCAAGATGTCACTGGCATCCAGACTATCCTCGTGGATGCTTCAAGCAGTTCATCATATGAAAGTGTTAGCAGTTGCCCTAGTGGGTGTCTGTCTTCTCTGCTTGTTTTGTCTCTGTCGTATGGCTAGATCTCAAAGATGAGAGAGAGCCCTGGTGGTGCGTGCCTTTCAAGCCATTGAGGCTGGTGTCTCACCTCAAGCTTGGCTGACAGCTTTGAAGCAGTAACTCTCTATAACCCCTTATATTCAGGATTGGACAGCCCTTGTACCCCTGGAGACTTGTGATCTCACTGCACATGGGATGGGTGTCCTACCTGTTTGTGCAGACCTCAGGTCTTGCACCTGGTGGGTTTGACCCATTGCACCCCGTAGAGTGAGTGTTCTAGTCTTAGCCGCTTGCTTTCCATCGTGAGCTACTATGGAATGGAGCCCGCTTGATCAAGCAATGCTTGCTTTTGCAGTAAATAAAAAAGGGGGAGATGTGGAAAGCTTCTGCCCGCCCTAAAGATGGCGCCTACTGCCTTAGCCCTCTTGGGGTAAACAAGTCCTTATTTGGTGAGGAGGCTGCACTTGCCAGTAGCCTGATCTCTCGTCATGGGTGTCAGCCTATGGTGGAGCGGAACGTAGTATGGGCTGATGGGCAGTCCACTGGAGGCTACTTAAGCTGCGCTCGTGGGAGGCACAGGGGCACACCCTTGATACTGTAACTGAAAGTCATTCCTGAGTGAAACTGTCGCTGGAAGGAACTGATGTGCTAGTATTTCTTCCCTGCTGGTCAGGGTGGTTGGCGCGGCACACTCAAGGGCTGGACCTGGCCGAGGCTTTCCACTCGATGACCGAGAAGACCTGTGAGTTAGTTACTATTACCTTGCGGGTCAGGCTTTGTTCAGCCCTGCTGCCTGCAGTTAGCTTAAGGTATAAATTTAGGTAGCTAGTCAGCCACAATGTTTGATACAGGAGGTATAGGCTTTCTGTGTCTGAAATTCTTTTTGTGGAAGGGGCTTGGGGACTTCAAGGCAGAATTTCTCTGTATAGCCCTTGAGTGCCTGGACTCACTCTGTAGATTAGGCTTGCCTTGAACTCAAAGAGATCACCCTTCCCTGCTACCCAAGTACTGGGATTTAAAGACGTTCTGCACTCTGGTTGGACCTTGAAATTTCATACTGTTGCTCATATTTTGGTGTAGAAGTAGACAGTCTTCTGACACTGCTCTCCCGGTTGTGGTTGAGCATCCTTGTTGAAGGAGTCCTTTAACTGGGTGTTGTAACTGTCAAGGCATATGGGCCTCTCCAGCAAGTTTCAGGTCTGCATGGTCAAGTTGAAACCCCATACACCTCTGTCTTGTATTTTGTCCCTGGGGAAACTGAGTCATGGAGTTGTTCTGCCTGTTTCCAGCTGGAGGGAGCTGTGCAGTGGCCTGGGAGGGTGGCTGTGGCCTGGGTAGCTAATGGAGGCTGAACTCTATATCTTGAGTCAAGGGTGCTGTAGCTCAAGCCACTACAGTCTTGGTGCAGGCTCCTGTTGGCTGGGTGACTGCCTGCTTTGGAAATTTCTTTGCTCTGTTCAACACCTGTAATCTCTTTCTTCCTGTTTTGTACTTTTCCAACAGGGATCCAGACATGGAGCTTAGGGAAGAAGCTTGGTCTCTGTGGCCACTGGATTCTGAGGACCAGCAGATGGCAAGTCATGAGAATCCAGGTGAGGTAGCCTCGGTGGTCCCTCAACCAACCACACTGCTTTCCCACCAGGCCAGGGAACCATGCTTTGTGACTCTGGGGTGCCTGGACTCATGCAACTTGCCGTCCAAGAGTCCCACACTCCCATCTTAGAATGAGAGGCTGGTGTTCAGGTCCCTAAGGGTCCTCTTAGTAGGACCACCCAGATCCTTGGAGCCATCTTTTGTCTCATGTCTTCAGCTAGCTGTTGTTGAGCACCCCTTTGTGCCCCATATTCCGCTCTGGTTCCAATAGTACTGTGTCTGCTTCATGGTTGTTCCTCACATGGGTGAGCCTCCAAACACAGTGTCTGGAAGTTGTAATGAATGAGGGAAGGACTGGGAAGGGGAATCTGAGGTTACATTGTAAGATTTGGAAAGGTGGGATGGGCTAAATATGAAATTATTCACTTTTAAGTGTTGGCAACATGTGTTCAGTTTGTTTAATAAAACATTTTTGAGTTGAAACACTCACCTGTGGGTTACATGGAGCCCAGGTTTGTTGGTTAAGAGCCATCCTGGCCTACCAACACCCTCCTCTCCCCTCTGCCTGGTGATTCCAGGCTGATGACAAGAAAGCTCATGAGAGGGCACAGTGGGCCAAGTTGTATGTCTGACACCTGGAGCAGATGGCATTTGTTTCATCTGTGTTAATAAATTGGTGCTTACATCACATTGCTTAAGTGTTCCTTAGACTTTGCTGTCATGGCCGAAGGTTGTTGTCACCTCCACCAGTACACTGCCACATACCCATCTGTGTAGGGTTGCAATAAAAGTTTGGCACAATTTTGAGAACTCGAAGTACATGGGCTTCAGTTTCCACTTCTGTTTCACCACCTGGGTGTGTGACCTCCTCTCAGGCAGACTAACCCAGAGGCTATGCTGCATTTTACCCTACTGCCCTCTGGTGTGGGCTTGTAGGAAGCACTGATGCACAGATCAGGGGTGAGAGAACACAGCCTAAGATGGGGGCCCCAGCCCAGATGAGAAACCAGCCAGGGGTTCAAACTCCCAGTTGGGAACCTCATGGAGTCAGAAAGAAGTCCACCATCTCCACCCCCACTCCCACACCCAGCACTCCCTAGGCTTACAAGGATAAGCCTGGGACTAGGGGTTGGGGGATGACAACTCTAGCTTAGCCTGAGTGTCCAGGAGTGCTGAGGGGCCTCCTAAAGGAGACTTAGGAAGAAAGCTTCCCCACGGCCTCCACCACAGTTCTTGATGAGAGACACAGTCCTTGATTCTAAACTGTTTATTGATTAATCATCGTGGAGAATGGGTGTATAAAACTTCATCAGGGTAGATCAGAGATTAAATATCTTTTGCAGGAAGGAGTGTCCCAGAAGAGAAGCTTATTGCCTAAACCCTCAGGGCCCATCAAGATATCTCATTAGCATGGAGAACTCTGTATTCTGTGTCACATGACCAGCAGCAGTCAGGTTCTTTATGTGGGGAGTTGTGGTCACCTGTTCTGGGCCAAGAATCTGGTTGGGTGTAAGTGAAACACCTAATGTCCTCAGGCATGAGGTGCTGGGGTTTCTGAACCCACTGGACCTTACCAAGTTTCCTGGCATGGTCTACTGCCCCACAGATATACTGTGCAGCTGGCAGAGACTCATGTCTCTGATGATAACGGTTTGAAATTTTGTGTATAAATGTTTTGCCTGTATGCATGTATGTATACCTTATGTTTCCCTGGTGCCTGGGGAGGTCAGAAGAGGGCATCGGAGCTCCTGGAACAGGAATTACCTATGGTTGTGAGCCACCATGTGGTTGCTGGCAATCAAACCTGAGTCCTCTGCAAGGGCAAAAAGTGCCATTGACCACTGACTGAGCCATCTCTGAAGACCATACTGAGGTACAAAATGTTGCCAGCTCTGTCATTTCTGAGACAGTGTGACCAAGAGAATCTGACCTGCTAAGCTAACCCTGCAGTCCCCTTGCTAAATGCCCACAGCACCACTTTCGAACTCCATTGCTCCTTAGAACCTGATGGCCCACTTGAGCATCCAGGCGTCAGCTAAAAAGGAACTCCACGTTTTAAATAATTAGTTCCCCAGTCACTTAACAGCTTCTTATTTACACAGCAGGCACACCAAAGAGAATAACCAGACAAAGGAAGGCATGTGCTTGACCAAAGCTCTCCTTGCTCCTCACCAGCCTTCTCCAGTTCTTAGACATCTCTTTGCTAGATTGTCACTTAGCACAGCATGCTCCTCCTGCCCCTGGAGGTCCCTGTGTCCTGAGCTCCCAGACTTCTTGTTGTATTCAACATTCAGATTCCATGTCTTGACAGCAAATACTGTTCAAAGATGCATGCAGTACACTGGCAACTCTGAATTTCTAAGCTTTAAAATGTTTTCAGTTATATTTTGTCTGTGTGTCCATAGGAGGGAGTAGGGCAAGCATGCCACCATGTACATGGAAGCCAGAACAAATCTTGAAGGCCTTGGTCTTCTTCCACCATGTGTGTATTGTGACTGAGTTCAGATTGTCAGACTAAGGGCAGGCACATATAACAGCTCAGCTGTCTCCCAGGCCCCTGTGACTCTGTAGCACACAGGCATCACTGTATTATGTTTGTACCCACTTCCTCCACTACTCTGGGACTGGTCCCTTTCCCCCTCTTAGATAGTCCTCTTGCTTTGTTCTTCCCCCTCTGCTGTCTGGTCCTATCCAGTCTCCTTCCTACTTTCCTCTCCCACATGGGCATTTAAGTGTCTGTGTGTGTATGTGTGTGTGTGTGTGTGTGTGTGTGTGTGTGTGTGTGTGCAAGTGTGTGTGTGTGTGTGTGTGTGAGTGTGTGTGTACGTGTGTACTAATGCCTGAAGATGTAGATTCTTGTTTTTAGTTCACTTAATAGTTTGAGACAAGGTCTCACAGAAACTGAAGCTCCATGTATCAGTCAGGTTGCCTTGTCAGGAAGCTCCCAGAATCTATTTGTCTCTACCCACCAGGCAGCACTGGAGATTCAGTTCTGCACTGCCATGGCTTTTACATGGGTGTTGGGGATTTGTACTTGGAACCTTTTGCTTTTACAGCCAGTGAGCTCCATCCCCCCAATCCCATACATTATAATTTCAGTTGTTTTTCTGAAGATTCCATTCTTTACCTCTGAATAAAATTGCCCTGTATGTATGTAAGATGTTTTCTTTATCCATTCTATTGAGGAAGGGCTTCTAGGCTGGCCTCCTTTCTTGGCAGTTGTGATCGACAGTGCAGCAGTGCACACAGTCTCAGCCTTGAGTATAGGGACCTTCTTGGCTGGGCTTGTGACAGTACATGTGAAATTGAGGGTTCAAGTGGAAACACGAAGGTCCTAGGGCTTCGCTGGGAGAGTCCCCGGCTACTAAGATTGGAACTGCTGCAGATATGTTGAGTCAGTGACCATTGATGTTTGGTAGATCTAGTTGGCCACTGCAAATCTTGGCTTTCTGGTTCCACCACCATGTACCTAGCATCTGGAACCTAGAATATTTGATCCTAGGAAAGAAGTTTAGCCAGGGCACAAAAGCCCCACAAGGACTTTTGTTTGGATCCAAGAATTTAAACATATCAAAGAGGATTTGAAGATTGTTGACTGGTCATAGAGGGAGAGAGAGATTGATAAGGGTCAGGGTATTAAGAAGAAGGGAGACAGAAAGCCACGTTTTTAATAGAGCTTGGGAGAGAAGAGGAAAGAGTAGGGCCCAGGGCCCAGCGGAGTCTTCTTTTATGTGTTGAACCCTCAAAGGTCCTCTCCCAGGATGGTGTGGCAACATTTGGTCACTCGTAGCTAGTGAAAGAGGAAGAGAGCTTCCAGGGGGTGGTGAGAGCCCAAGATGAGAGACTCCAGAGTGTCCTCTGGGTTGGTTGGCAGGGTATACTTTTAAGGTCCTGGCATATGACTGTGGGCCTTGGTTCTGCTGGGAAATGTGGAGGCAGAGGGAGTTTGAGGGGTGGGCACGCCCCTGGAGAGCAAGTGTCAGGCAAAGTGCAAACAGCCCTCAAGAGCAGGAAGAGTTGGCCTTGGATAAGAGACTCATGTAGGATGCTGGGCTACCCTGAGTAGTGGGTGTTGTTTTCAGTTGTCTAGATCAAGTCTCCTATACTCTAGTTGTCCATGGTTGTGATGGTATGGAAAACCAACTTAACTTGCAATAGAGCCTAATAACTATGTGGGTGGGCCTTGCATGCCCAGATAGAGAGGGCTAGCATACCTCCCAAGCTGGTATCCCACTGCGTTTGGCCAACTTGTTTCTCCTTTTTCTGTTTCCCACCCTGCAGTCACAATTGTACAAATGTGACACCATTACTTCCTAGCCTGCAGGCCTGGCCCTCCCATCCTCATTGGGTTTCAGGTGTCACTTGTGTTTGCTTCTCCTTGCATCCCTGCCCTTGACCTTCTATAGCTGTGGTTGGTAGACTTTGATGAGAGCCTGGTATCCTTAGGCAGGTCCAGAGAAAGGCTGGCAGAGAGAACATCCACTGGGAAGGAGAACAAGTATCAGAGAGATGGGTTATGAACACAAAATACTTGAAATGCCTCCAGTTGTTGTTGCCCATGGGATAATGTGTACAGGATATGCATTGGTACAACCCAGCATTCCCTGGGTTGGAGGACCCCAGAAAGGATAAGCTTCCCTGGGCCACCCACTAAGCTGGAATCCATTGGCAGTCTGCACATGGATGTTTCCTGTGGGTCTGCCACCTCTTACTTGCCTCCTTCCCTGTTGCTTCACAGTGGACATCCTGATCATGGATGAGGATGAGGTCCCCAGCTGGTCCCCAACCAAGCTGGCCCCACCCCAGTCTGCACCTTTTCCTGGGAACCCGAACTGACTGTGACTTCCTGCACCCTACATCTGCACTGAGAGTGGCTAAGCTTCCACCACTGGTCGAAGCTTAAGCAGCACCAAAGCACGCAAATGCCTGTACTGACTGTGGCAAGACCTTTTCCCAGAGCTCGCACCTGGTGGAGCACTGGAGCATCCACACAAGCAAGAAGACATTTGCCTGCTCTGAATGCAAGCCCTTTAGCTAGATCTCCAACCTTATGCAGCACCAGCGCATCCACACAGGCGAGAAGCCTTGTACTTGTCCCGACTGTAGCCACAGCTTCACACAGAATAGGGGTACTGACTCTTCATTAACTTCTTCAAGCTGATTACAGGCATTGAGATATTAGAAGATGGGCAGGAGGAAGAGTAAATTGATTAACCTCTGATGCTGTGTCTTCACTGCATCCAGCTGGAATTCCAGGACATCAGAAGTTCAAGCAGGTCTGCTCAGCTTGCTTGATGAGTAGATATACCAAGGCTGTGGATTCTGCAAGATACAATTCTCAAAAAATTTTACTATCAAGATAATTTTTTGTTTGAATACTGGAATCTAGTCTTCTGACAGCCTGCCTCTGTCATGTCTAATCCATATAATTCTTGGCATTTCTATGACGGTGTGTTCCCACCATCCTCCCATTCACACCTCCCTGCTGTCAAATTCTCCAACACTAGGGAATCCAAAGTTTCAGTCACCAAGGCCCTCCTATTCCACTGATGCTTGACAAGGCCACTCTCAACTACCTATACAGGTGGAGTCATGAGACCCTCCCTTTGTGTTCTCTGGCTAAATATTTTAGAATGGCTACTCCAGCTTGTTTCTTAGGACCATTTGTTTGAAAAAATTGTTTTCCAGCCTTTTATTCTAATGTAGTGTCTGTCTCTGTCACTAAGTTCAGTTTCCTGTATGAAGCAAAATGCTGGGTTCTGTTTATGTGTCCAATTCATTAGCCTATGTCTTTTAATTGGGGAATTGAGCTGGACCAGACCTCTGCCTGGTCTGCTATTGTGTGGACCCCAGATCTCGCCCAAGACATTCTGGAGGCTTCATGGATCCCACAGCCAGCATTAGGTAGGAAAACCCACATACTGCCCTAAGCCCATAACTGGGTGCTGTGAGTGCTCAGGTTCCAGCAGATACCCCCCCTCCCCGCCCTTAGGGACTAGCACTCCCCTTCCGCCCCTCACCCGGATCTGAGGACTGGACCAGACCTCTGCTGGGGCTGCTGTTGTGTGGACCCCGGATTCCACCTGAGACATACTGGAAGGTCCACCCAACCCAGAGCCACAGAGGAACAACTGAACTCAGAGCATCAGACAACATATCCTGAGATATCCTAGAGGAGACACTGCACCCAGAACAGCAGACACCTAGCTGGACTGCTACCTTGGAGGCACCATATCCTGAGGCATCCTAGAGGTACCACTGTAATCAGTGCAGCTGGAAAAGATCACAGAGACATCTGGACCCCTAGAAGATAAGACACAAGTGAGATAACTGGAAAGGCAGGCTTCACTCAGGGCCAGCAAGTACAGGCAGCACTAGAGTTAACCAGATGGCCAAAGGCAAGCGCAAGAACATAAGCAACAGAAACCAAGGTTACATGGCATCATCAGAACATAGCTCCCCCATCATAGCAAGCCCTGAACACCCCATCACACCAGAAAAGCAGGATTCAGAATTAAAATCACTTCTCATGATGATGATAGAGGACTTTAAGAAATACATAAATAACTCTCTCAAAGAACTTAAGGAGAACACTGGTAGACAGATAGAAACCCTTAAAGAGGAAACACAAAAATCCCTTAAGGAATTGCAAGAAAATGCAACCAAACAAGAGAAGGAATTAAACAAAACCACCCAGGATCTAAAAATGGAAGTAGAAACAATAAAGAAATCACAAAGGGAGACCACCCTGGAGATAGAAAACCTAAAAAAATGATCAGGAGTCATAGACACAAGTACCACCAACAGAATTCAAGAGATAGAAGAGAGAATCTCATGTGCAGAAGATACCATGGAAAACATTGACACAACTGTCAAAGAAAATGCAAAATACAAAAAGCTACTAACCCAAAATATACAAGAAATCCAAGACACAATGAGAAGGCCAAACCTAAGGATAATAGGTATAGATGAGGGGGAAGACTCCCAACTTAAAGGACCAGTAAATATCCTCAACAAAATTATAGAGGAAAACTTCCCTAACCTAGAGAAAGAGATGCTCATAAATATACAAGAAGCCTACAGAACTCGAAACAGTTTAGACCAGAAAAGAAATACTTCCTGCCACATAATAGTCAAAATATCAAATGTACAAAACAAAGAAAAAATACTAAAAGCAGTAAGGGAAAAGGCAAAGTAACATATAAAGGCAGACCTATAAGAATTACACCAGACTTCTCAACAGAGACCATAATGAATTTGTAAATTGTTCTTTCTATCTCTATGAAGAATTATTTTAGAATTTTGATGGGTATTTTGTTAAATCTGTAGATTGTTTTTGGCAGGATAGCCATTTTTACTAAGTTAATCCTGCCAATCCAGGAGGATGGAAGATATTTCCATCTTCTGAGATCTTCTTCGATTTCTTTCTTCAGAGACTTGAAGTTCTTGTCACACAGATCTTTCATTTGCTTGGTTAGATTCACTTCAAGATATTTTATTTTATCTGTGGCTATTGTGAATTGTGTCATTTCTTTAATTTCTTTCTCTGCCTGTTTATCCTTTGGGTAAAGGAAGGCTACTGGTATGTTTGAGTTGATTTTATATCCAGCCACTTTGATAAAGTTGTTAATCAGGTTTAGGAGTTCTCTGGTGGAAGTTTTAGGGTCACTTAACTATACTATCATATCATCTGCAAATAGTGAAATTTTGACTTCTTTCCTTCCTATTTGTATCCCTTTGACTTCCTTTTGTTGTCTAATTGCTCTATCTCGGACTTCCAGTACTATATTATATAGGTAAGGTGAGAGTGAGTATCCTTGCCTAGTCCCTGATCTTAGTGGGATTGCTTCAAGTTTCTCTCAATTTAGTTTGATGTTGGCTACTGGCTTGCTGTATATTGCTTTTACTATGTTTAGGTATGGGCCTTGAATTCCTGATCTTTCCAAGACTTTTAACATGAAAATATGTTTAATGTTGTCAAATGCTTTCTCAGCATCTAGTGAGATGACCATGTGGTTTTTTTCTTTGAGTTTATTTATGTAGTGGATTACATTGATGGATTTCCGAATATTGAACCATCCCTGCATTCTTGGGATAAAGCCTACTTGATCTTGATGGACAATTGTTTTGATGTCTTGTTGGATTCGGTTTGCGAGAATTTTATGGTTTTGTGGGAATACAGAGTATTGGCTAGGATTTATTGCATAGCCATAACCTATTGGTAGAAATCTGTACAATTATTATCAAGATGAAGATATAATTTCTTAAACGGCACCAATTTACTTTGAGTACAAATTTTAAGGTTTTCATTGGTATGAGCTTCTTATTGATATAAAAGTGAGATGAATATTGTTACTCTCATAGGCATTGTACCAATATACCACATTTAGAAATACAAGGCTTAGACTCAGTCCTTCTTTAACTTTTTTTTTTTTAACAGATTTGAGATGGTTAGCCTGGTAGTGAAGGGACTATAGCAAATTCATGGCTTGGAGTTTAATGTTAGGGTGTTTTCTATATTTCATTTAGCTGAATGGAGTTAACAGACAACAGTCTAGATTACCTTACATGGATAGTTGGTTTTCAAAACATCAGAAGTCCACAGAATTGACATGACAAACATTTCTGTATTAATGTTCATTTAGATTAGAGACCTGTCTGCTCCTGACAGCTTCCTATATTGAATTCTAAGAAGAAATTGAGCATCTGTGGAGTTACTTCAGTTGTGGGGAGTCAGCCACTAGACAAGAATTGCCTCTTTCCATCTACAGACAAATTACTGTCCAGAAAAATACACAGTTGCAGAATAGTCGACTGATTTTATCTGCCTAGACAGAGTAATCAGCCCTTAATAATTCTGCGGCACTAAAGTCTGTCAGATGATCCTGGGCCAGAAGGCAGAAGAACAGATGCTCCAATGTCTTGTAGTAGAGGGAGTGTCCAGGTGATCAGAGGTCTCTATAAATTGGCTAAGGTTTAGAAGCTATGCTTTGTGCTTTTTACAATTATAGTTATCTCAGTCATTCTGGATTTCTGACAGGGTTGAAAACTTATGTTCTCATAGCCAATACTGGCTATTTACCTTGAGAGAAATGATTTGAGTGGATGGTTTTCCGCTGACATTCATTCTAACCTCAAGGAAAAAGCCTGGTTCAGAACTAAGTGTTTTAATTAGGATAGATGTCAGAGGTTCTGGTTAGTCAACAAAATGATGGACTGGGTATTAGGACTATCCTGTACCTGACTGGTACAAATAGGCATAATTATGCTCTAAATGTATCTTGAGAGAAAGGTTTTATTTTAACAGGAAGGGTGCTATGTAGGAGGAGCTAAGGTGGGAGGAGTACTGAGAGGAAGAGAAGGAGTAAAGAGAGGAGGAGAAGGAGGAGAAGCTAGGTGATGAGAGAGAGAAAGATGGGGAAGACAGGGAGGCAGATGTTCACGTATCTCTACCAGTCAAAGACAGTTGATGTATCTAGGTTGGGTAGTGGGTTACACCTTTGACTGAGCACTACCAAACTTATAAAGCCCTTGATTAAAATTTTAAAAAAGTGTATAAATGAAAAAAGGGAAAGGGGGCATGGGATAGGGGATTTTTAAGTGGGGGGGGATGGGGAAAGAGGATGGCATCTGAAGTGTAAATAAAATAGCCAATAAGAATGAAAAAAGAAAAGTATTCAATAAAATATTTAATAAAAAAAGGAACCAGGTGGATTGGACCGATGTCCAGAAGCCAGGTTGTCATTATTGTCATTTCTTCTTTTTCTGGCCATTAAGATTTCTATTTATATGTGTATGTGTATGCAGGTGCAGTGCCTGCAGAGGCCTGAGGAAGGTGCTGGTGCCCTTGAAGCTGAAGTTACATGTGGTTGTGAGCCAGCTAATATGGGCGCCTTAAACCAAATCCAGTTGCAAGTGCTGATAAGTGAGAGTCATCTTTCCAGCTTTGCATCTGGCCTCTAAAGGGCGATTTGTACTACTTGTTTTCAGTGACTTTAATGAGCTAGAGCTGTGGCAGGTGCCAGCACACAGCTCTGAGCAGTGACCATGGATCAGATTTTCTGTTTTGCCCATTAATCATAATTCATCCATGAATGAGTGACTTAGCCTGAAACTGCCTCCTTGCTTACCAGTGAGACTAAAGATGGTGGCCACCCCATAGATATGTTTCGAGAAGGAAAGGAGGCAGGCACTGATGAGAGCTGGTAAATCTCATTTCAATTTAAATAGTGGTTTCTACAATTGCTACCTCTTCACTCTCCTCTCTATACACAGGACAAGTGGATGAGTAACAACTGCCCCACCTGTCCATGTAGAAGTATGTCTATAAAACAACAATCTTAGACTTGTCTCTTCTGTTATCTCCTTTGTCTCCCCAGGTCAGAGTTATCTGGCATTCAGATGATCCTATTAGTACCCTCCTCCTCTTTTTGACATGTGTAGTGTGTGCATGTATGTATATTTGTGTGTTTGTGACTGCACATGAATGTGCAGGTGAAATGTCTCTACATGGGTGCTTGAGGCTCAAGGTTGACAGTGGGTATCTTCCTTGATCAATGTCTGTCTTTTTATCGAGGCAGGGTCTCTAATTGAACTCAAAGCTCATCACTTTGTCCAGTCTGACAAGCCAGATTGCTCTGGAGATCCTGTCTGTTTCCATAGAGATGGATGCAACCCACCAAGCCCATCCAGCATTTACAGGGGCTCTGGTGATCTGAACTCTGGTCCTCATGCTTGTAGAAGGTGTTCTTCACCACAGAGGAACCTTCCCAGCACTTTTTCCTGGTGTGTGTTTTTGTGTGTGTGTGTGTGTGTGTGTGTGTGTGTGTGTGTGTGTGTGTGTGTTTGAGGGGGTATTCAGAGAGAGGGTGAGAGAAAGATGGTGAGACAGAGAGACATGAAGACACAGAGACAGACACAGAGACAGATAGAGACAGATAGAGACAGAGAGACAGAGACAGAGAGACACAGAGACAGAGGAAAACACAGAGATAAATAGACACAGGATAAAGAGGCACAGAGACACAGACAGAGAGACAGAGTCACACATGGAGACAGAGAGAGAGACAGGCAGAGAGACCGACAGAGAGAGACTGACAGACAGAGACAGGCAGACAGACAGAGAAAGAGATAGACAGACAGAGACAGAGACAGACAGGTAGAGACAGAGACACACACAGAGAGACAAAAAGGACAGACAGGTAGAAGACAAGATTTCATTGTATTTCCCAGGCTGACTTTAGACTTGATAGGATCCTTTTGTTTTAGCCTCTTGGGTGCTTGTCATATATAACTATACCCTATTGGGTATTATAACTATATACCTGTGCAACAATGTATACCTGTGCCACCAAATGCTCAGCTTTGGACTTGGCCAACCAAGAAGGAAGTCATAGGTCACTGAATGAGTGGGTACCTGTAACTGTGGGGTCAAGTGTGGATTAACCTACTTGGGTCATATAGGTGTCACACACTAAAAGAGCTTGGTTAGGACCAAGATCTTTGGCTGACACCCACTAGACTCCCTTACAACAGAAGGACTGCCATGATTGAATGAATGGGGTTTCTCATATGCCCCAACATCAGGACATTCACCAGTCCCACCCATCTCTGGGGCATCTCACATGCAACAGAGTCATGGAGTGAGAAGGGAGACTCACATCAGATTCTTCAGTGAACACTTTGAGCTATTCAAGGCGTCCCTGAGGGATATCATACTCTTTACTCCCACCTTATATCTGGCCAGGCTGAGACACTTTATGATGGTGGTTGAAAGAAGGAGTGTGGAGATCATCTCATAACCAGTGAGGGTTAACTCAAAGGAATCTAACCTAGAGAGGGGTAGCACAAGATTATTTTCTTGTCCCTTTTTGGTAACCCTATCTCCACTTAGCTCCTTAGGAACTGAGGTGACTGCTCAGATTCTCTTCTTTCTCTCTTCCTCACAGTAGCCTGTCAACACTGTCACCCAGCACACCACACCCCCATAGATGCAATATGCCATCTATATTTGCTAACTGGAAACAAAAACCACGGGGCTTGTGTGTTCTGAATGGAGAAAGGTGCTCACCACCTATACCAAAAACCTGAGTGTGATACCAGGACCCATAAAGTACAAGAAAGAACGCAGTGCTCATGAGTTGTTCTCTGACCATACACATGCTACATGTGCACACATAATTAAATCTCATTAAAAAAACTGAAAAAGTGTCTACTCCTTAGCATGCCTTGATGGAAAAGTCTTCACAGGATGGCCTGTGTCAGTTCTCATTGAGAAAGTTCACCATAGTTATATAACCATTACAAAAAATGCCTGAGGTTACCTGTGACCTCCTTTTTGAGACTAGGCCTTGTCTTAGCCCAGGTTAGCCTCCAAATTGCTAAACATCTGAGGCTGATTCAGTCCTTCTGCCTCTGCCTCTGGAGCACTAGGATTACAGGTTTGAGCACTGTGCTTGGGCTTGTGCACCTGTGGGGACTGAACCCTGCACGTCTCGTATGTTCTATGAGCCATTTACCAGCTCAGCTGTTCTACCTTCTTTCACCTTACCACCCACCACCATCTTTTCTCAAGACAGGATCTTGCTAGACAAAAGCAGGTTGGATTCAAACTTGCCATTCTTATGACTCAGCTACCACAGTGTTAGCTTATAGATATATACTTGTTTTTAATCATTCACATTTTTTTTTCTTCAAGACAGGGTTTCTCTGTGTAGCCCTGGCTGTCCTGGAACTCTGTAGACCAGGCTGGCCCTGAATTCAGAAATCTGCCTGCCTCTGCCTCCCAAGTGCTGGGATTAAAGGCGCGTGCCACCAGTGTACAGCACCATTTTTTATTTCTTAATGTGTGTTTGGGCACACACATCTGCAGGATATCTGATATGCAATACTTATGAACATGGATGCAATATTTACATTTTAAAATCTTCTGTTTGAAATGCTCTGTTTTCTGGCATGTAGCCCATTCCTTAGTCCTGTCTCCAACTCCTACTATAGCATTGCCAAATCACTACTGCCCCCACCTCCAAAACTTCTCCATCTCTATCCAATCCCCTAGAATGGTGTTTCTCACCCTTCCTAATGCTTTGACCTTTTAATTCAGTTCCTCATATTGTGGTGATCTGCAACCATAACGTTATTCTTTTGCCACTTCATAACTGTAAATTTTCTACTGTAATCAATGAATCATAATGTAAGTATCCAATCTGCAGGATATCTGATATGCAATCCCTAGAGGGCTTACCACACACAAGTTGCTGTAGTTTTGCCAACTTCCTGGAAATTATTCCAAATTTTAAAGTAAAAAGTCACACATTCACCTCAGTCTAGAGGGAGCACATTGGATGTCTCGGCACATCACAGGCTAGCTTCATGTCATCATCCATCATGGGAGTACTCCCTAGATTGAGGTACTTTAAGTTCGGATTGCTAACAAGCTTCCAGAGATATTGCAGGCCAGACACTATCTCTGCACTCTTACATCTGCAGAAGTGGAGGTAGGGTGGGAGAGAGAGAGAAGAGTCATATTAAATTGTTCATTTAATAATTAATCAGATTTAATCAATAACACTCTTTGGTTTTACCTACCTAGCTAGCACTCAAAGCCGTATCTCTTTGCACATTGCTCGTTTCTGATCCTATGCTGTGTGAAACTCTTCTGTCACTCAAGTGATGGGACTGGAGCCCTTTGCAAACACTTCTGTCAGTTAAGTTTTACTTTTCTGTGATGGGCTCTAATTTATCCTAAGCTGGTCTCAAACTCACTATGTAGCTGAGGGTAAAGCTGAGCAGCTTTTTAACACTCTTAAAGGTTTTTGTGTGCATGAGCATTCAGGTGCACATGGGGGCCAGCCGAGGGCACTAGCTCATGAGAGCTGGAGTTACAGGCTAGGAACCCAGCTCTGGTCTTCTGCAAGAAGCTAAAGACCTTGGACTTTAGGTTCACCTGCCACCACTTCCAAAGGGATAAAGCTAGACTCTGGGGAGGAGGACCCTCAGTTGAGAAAATGCCTTAATCATATTGTTTTCTAGGAAATGTCAGTTGGACATTGTTGGGAAAGTAATGATTGATGTGTGAGAAACCAGAGCACAGTGAGCAGTGCCACACCTGGGCAGGTAGTACTGGATCTATAAGAAAACAGACTGGGCATGCAATGGGGAGCAAGCCAGTTAAGAAGCATTCCTCCATGACTTCTGCTTCAGTTTCTGCCCTGACTTATCTCAATGAGTCAGGTATGACCCAAGAGTTATGAACGAAAACTCCTCCCCATGTAGCTTTTAGTCATTGTCTCAGTAGGGATTCCTATTGGTGTGAGAAAACACCATCGCTACAGCTTGCAGCCTATCATCTCAGGATGTCAGGGCAGGAACTCAGTGCATACATTAGCAACTGAGAACTTGACCAGCACCAAGCTGGATTTCATGTGGGATTTCCCCTGACTTGAGAGGCCAAGTTAAAGAGTGGGCTTTTTCTCTAAAGTAGAGCTGGGATTCATCCTCCCTCCCCAAGATACCTGGCATCTGTAGCAGGCTCAGATTTGTATCAGTGTTACAGCATGAGGCTGCCTCTAAAAGGCAGTGTTTCTTACAAGAGGTCGGATTCACAGCTTGAGGCAAACAGGCCATGCCACCTTCCTGCAGCTCTCACTGAGACAGAGTTAAGTGATCTGTGCTGGGACTTGACAGCTCTCAACTGGGTCCTTCATGCTCCTTGTCACATATGCTATGATGAAATAAATCATGTGATGGGAAACTTCTTACAACTCCTAAAAGCCAGACTTTTCCTTTGTTCTTGGGATTTGGTCCAGAGACACTTCTCAGAGGGATTTGCTGAGATGTGTTAATGAAGGACACATTCTGAAGGGACTCCTTTGCACTCAACCCCAACCTCCCTCTTGTGATGAATTGAGCATACTCTCTCATTATTGTGTATGTGTGTGCACCTGCACGACTATAAATGTTGTTTGGCTGTTTTGTTTGACTCCTTGATGGAGATAACCTGATTGTAGATATTGGGATTTCCAAGAGGAACCAAATGAACCTATTCAGCAGAAAGTTGTCTCAAGAGGTCTATACTCCTTTTGTTCTCTTTTTTCTTGTGTACTTCATATTAGGTGGTTGGGACAGATTGGGGTTTAGTAAGTTTTGGAAGGTTGGTGGATAATAGAACCCAATAAAGTACCCCTGAAGTATAATTATAGGTAAGGGAAAACAAAGATCAACCTGGAGAGATCAGTGAAAGAGAAGTTTCTTAATCACTTAACTGATTAAACTACACTTAGAAACTATACCTTGTTCCTTTACTGTGCGTGGGCATGTTCAATCACAGATCTGAGGAAGCCAGAATACAGTAAGTAGGAGTTTGTTCTCTCCACTATGAAGGCCCTGAGGCTTGAACTCTGGTAATCAGTTCTAAGTGGCAAGTGCTTTACCTGTCTTGCTTCCTCTTATGGCCTTTGTTATGATCAAGACATGGTGCTATAATTTTGTCAGTTTCAATGTTGGTGGAAGTCTGTCAAAAGGGACATGAGGCCTCAATATTAATTTTGTAATTCACTGTGAATCTATTCATCAATCTAGAATATACACTCTACTGTTTCCTAATTTATTATTTCAAGCTTTCACTTTAACTGTCATTAGTAACTTTCCCATCAAATTGGAAGTGAAGTGTTAAATGGGTTGGATAAATTTCTCAGTTTGGGGCTGGAGAGAGAAGGCTTAGCAGGTTAGTTCCCTGGCCAATTTGGCACTGGTGCAGAGCTTGGTCCTTAGAAACTATATTTATAAGATTTTCTCTGTTTGTAACTCCATCTCTAGGGGTATGGCACTCATTCTTCTTAAGGGCAGGGTACCCACATAAATACATGCACATCCAACACACATAAACAAAATAAATGCTAAAATATTTCTTTGATCACAGGCATAAGTACCACAAGTCATATTTTGAGGGTCATCACACTGACAGCTATAACCACTCCAGATATTTATATTGTGTCTCTGCTCACAGATATTTATCTTGTGTCTCTGGTCAGTTTCAAGCAGCTGCAAAGGTTACATGCTTGATTTTGGTCTTCTGAAAAAATAATTTTGTGACTGAGGAAGCAACTGACAGACAGGATGACAGCTTTTCATTCTCATTGTTCTGGTACCTGTTGTCTCCTGTCTGATTTGCAGGTGTTACTGATGATTGGAAACACATTTGCACTATGGCCCAGAGGGAAGAGTTTGCCATGATCTTTCATGACAAGGTGTACAGTCTGGATCTTGGTATCCTTCTTGGTCCTGGATGTTAAACCTCTTAATGTTCCTGAGCAGTAGCTGCTTTTGTCTCCTTTACTCTTTCCTCTTGATGTGTTGAGCAGTAGTGAGTACCATGACTTGTTCATACAAAAGATGTTTAACATATATTTATGGAAAAAATATTTTAATGGAACTAATGATGATATATTCTGTGTTAAACATTTTTAGTGGCTCTGGCTTTCAACAGCTGAGAAGCACAGAACAAGGATCCTTAGGATCTCTGAAGATCAACAGTAAGGGAGAAATTGTGGGGAAGCCTGCACTCAAAACTTCAGCTACATGCCTCACAAAGAGAGGAGAATCCATTAAAAAGCTGTGAAAGGTGATACAAATAAAATTTAGAAGATAAAAGCCAACAAAAGTGGCCACCAGCATCAGGATAGTATGGGTTGCTCTGGTCTCAGCATGGCCTCTGCGGACTTGATTGGCAGTGAGGATGTGCTGCATTCGCTGGTGATGTCTGTGGAGGAGCAGCACCATGGAGACACTGGTCCAGACCATGATGCTCATGAATATGGCATCATGGGCAAACTGCAAAAGGACAATGCCTACACTGAATCCAGAAGTGGAACAGAACAACTTGTTTTTAGAGTCAGAGTTATTATCTGTAATCTGTGGCCCAGTGACCTTAATTGGAATGTAGATGTTACTTAAGACACTGAAGAACCAACAGCTATAACAAGAATAACTTGCCAAATTTGGGACAAATCCTCTGAGTAGAAGTTTACCTCTATTAACAGGAACAACAGTGACAAACTGATGGATACTCAGGACACAGGTGGAACACAAGTTTGTGCTTCTTACAACCAGACGAGTGAAGAATTCCAATTTACATTTGAGGTCAGTTGGATGATATCTTTGAGCAAAAGTCATAATTTTGTTTGGAAATATAGTGAGGAAGAGAATCAGGGCATTGGCCACAGCCATGTGGCTTAAAATCACCTGTGTGGGCCTCTGTTGAGAACCAGTGAAGACTGGAGATACATTATGGAGAAACAGAAAGACATTGGCTACAGTCCCAACTCCAAACTGGCAAAGCAAGAGGATCTGAAGAGTCACTTCCTCAGTGGTTTTCAAAGAGTTATCATGAGCAGATATGGAGAGGGCTTTACTTGGCCCTGCAGTCATGATTAGGTCCTCGGGTTTGTTGTCCTCGGGTTCTGTTCTATTGTCCATATTTACCACTAGATTTGGGATAATTTTGTCTCTTGATAAGTGAGACACTATTTTATCATAATACAGGAACTTTGGCCGGAGTGCAATGCATGCACAGTAACTCAGAATAAAATTTTATACTTATTGAATTACTTTTCTTTTGAGATAAACTGCACTGCAACTACATCTTTATGGTCACTTAGTTCAATAACCTATACAATAACACATATTTTTTAACAGACCATGGGCCTTTACATCTGGATAAAGACAGGAAAGAGATCAATATGAGTATGTGATTCCATCATCAGAAGTCAATACAGTAGGAGGGAGGGGAGGCTGCCAATGGGATGTAACTTACTCAATAAAATCACTTAATCAATAGTAAATTAAAGAGTCCATCATCAGATTTTATCATTTGTATTCAATACTATTAGGAGTGAGAGAAATCTGAAAATGGAATGTACCTTAATTGATTAAATAACATATTCAATAAAAGAAAAGAAAAATGAACCATAAAATAATTAATAAAAATTTTTATATTAAAGTAAAATATGCTGGGCAGTGGTGGCGCAAACGTTTAATCCCAGCACTTTGGAGGCAGAGACAGGCAGATTTCTGAGTTCTAGGACAGCCTGGTTTACATAGTGAGCTCCTGAACAGCCAGGGCTATACAGAGAAACCCTGTCTACAAAAACAAAGAGAAAATAAAGTAAAATGTTTAAAATAATGTGTATTTTAATAACATGTATGACTACATATGGTAATCAATAAGGTTTTGTTACTGAATTCAGTTGTAGAAAATTAAGTTGTTGGCTTTTGAGAAATGTTTTGTGCTACTGATCCACACAACAAAGTACCAAATATTTCTGATATAGCCAGCTGTGTACTGGTTACACAGATAAACATAGGTTTACATATGTATCCTCCATGTGAAAAAAAGAAAACACTTGTTAGGAAGATTCATTCATTCGTAGTTTTCCTGATCTTAATTTTTGTTCTATAAAGTCATGTGCCAGAATCTTACCTTGAATCATCTCCAGCTTTCCTCCAAAATTATTAATGCTATCACTATTATATTCTTTGTAGAGGGATGTTGTTCTGCATTCTACTTGTTATATGTTTTCTAAAGGACCAGAGAACCTCCATTTATCAAAGTTCAACATCTCACATACAGATGTCACATTGAATGCTGTTTTCTGCTGAATGTTAATCCAGAAATCATACACTGATTTGAGGTGGAAACAAAATATTAAAGTACTTGAGTTAAACTGCAGTCTTCAAAAATAATGCTTCATGTTGGCTTCAGACGATAATGTACACTGAAGAAGGGAGAAGAGAATTTAAGCAGAAGTCTCTGGTTCAATGAATCCCACCTTCTGAGCATAGTCACAGTGAGCATCCTCGCTGAAGGCCAACTCCAGAACACAGATCCTGTAGAATCATATCTCATGACATCTGTTCCAATGAATGGTTCTCTGTGTCCCTCTTTGTCAGAGAAATGATGCAAGGGCATCCACAATGGTTTCTTATCCTCCTTGCAGTGCTTTGAAGGTAACCCACCAGAGTACAGGTTTTCCAGTCTCAAAATAATAGCATATGACATCCTTCAGAGAGATTATTATTGTCTCATATGTGACGTCAGGGCATTTGTCTACATGGTGTCTTTTTGTGGTATCTCTGATGAAGGAAAATCATTTTTCCCCAGAGCAAATATCTATTTTTACTTTATGATGCTTAATAATGATGCCTACAAGTTTAACAGATTTTAATTAGTACCTGGGCAGAAGTGAGGGAAGGGTTTTCATGTTTCCTTTGGGAGAATCTAAGTTCTGAATTGATCTTGTAGTCAGATGTGAATTGGGACACTCAAGGGTAGAACAAGGTACTCATTATGTGCATTTCTCTAGAGTACTTTCCTCCCGACCATTTAACTCTTGCAAAATATGCTGACACGAAGTCGTTTGAGAAAACTGGCATACTGTCATTCAGATTTTGTAATTCCCCAGGAATCTGCCTCATTTCAACTTTTCCCATGTTTATCCCAGGACACATACTTCTGACAAACTTACTAACTGAAGCTCCTCTTTTCCACCTAGATCCTGGGCTTATTCTAATAACCAAATTTTTTTCAGGTAGATTGTGACTTGTTTTCTGAGATACTCATGAATCTTTATCAGAAGCCGAGTATATACTTTGTTAGTATCTGGGAAACTGGAGTGTAAAGAAGGAACCGTGTATACATCATCAAAGACTGAGAGTCTGCAATCATTAAGAAATAAATAGATCCAACCACACTCATTTCTGTTCTAGGGATAATAGACTAGTAGAGACTCTGTTTTGATCTTCAATGAGAAAATATAAAAACTCAGTTTATAAATATAAGAATTGCATGTTCTAAACCTTTATTGAAATTCATACCTGCAGCAAGATTGTCTTAGGCACAGTCAAAGAACATGCACCTGGATGTGTAGCAAACAAGTTATTATTGCAAAAATATTTGTTACTAATGAAATAACCAGCATTTGTAAGAGATATATGTGGAAATATGACAAAAAGAATAACTTGTCATTACCTTACATTTGTTCATGATAAGCATACAACGATGATTTTAACTCTGAAATTTATGTTGACAAATTGAAAAGTACACACACAATGTGGAATAACCTTAAATGTCAGAAATTTATTAAGAGTCATGGCATGTTGAAAAATAGGAGATAGAATACAGTGTTATAAGGGATCAATAGTGATAATGGAACATGAAGTGTAAATTTCAGTGTATATAGGAGGGAAAGCAGACAAGAAAGTATGGAGAGGAATCACTAACACTAAGTGTCTTTTGAAAAACGTTAAAGAAACAGTGCTATTGGGGCATTCTGTAATGTGTTCACATGCATGTTTCAAATGAGTTTTAGTAAACCTGCACTATACTAGGTAGACAGTTCCCCACATAGACATTAATGGTGAATAATGTCAAACTCTATTCCAGTATTTGGTGACGTCTTTTTCCAGTTGCCTGACAACTCTCAAAGTACAATCCACCCCACCCCCAATCATTATAGGCCATTACCACTGGTGCTCGTGCTTCTGTAAAACTTGGTGGTTAAAGACACCATATACTCCTGCCCACAGGAAGATCATTTTTGTTTTCCCAAATTTTTAGCTCAGTTTAATCATGTGAGGTTGTCCTCCATAGGTGCACTCACTAAATATATTTAGTACAAATACAATCCCATTAACCACAGAAATTGTAGACAGTGCACCTACATTTTTCTCCAGGTTTTATGTTAATGCTTGGGCTCTGAGCAGACATGAGAGCAATGTCTTATAACTTTGCAAGATCATTGATAGAATATGTATCAAAAGTTAAATTGGGGAACCAGGTACCTATGGATTCCATTTTGTGCTGATATTTGAGCACATTTTCACTAGAAGCAACACTAAGGGCCCGAGTCTTATTCTGAGGCAGGTGAAGGTTGTTCATGAGAAATTGGCAGTACT
Organism: Arvicanthis niloticus; assembly: GCF_011762505.2. Lineage (NCBI taxonomy): Eukaryota > Metazoa > Chordata > Mammalia > Rodentia > Muridae > Arvicanthis > Arvicanthis niloticus. The sequence goes on from NC_047658.1 coordinate 9,799,385, forward strand.
TAAATATAAGTCCATCAAAATTATAGGCATTGCACCTTGAGTTTTATAAGAGTGTCTTTTTGCTTGAGGGCCTGCCCTTTGGGTAGGGTGTTCCCAGAGTCTGGGTGTGGTTCAGCCATGGGAGCATGTATGATAAAGTCAAGTAGTGATCCTGTCAACTTTGAGAGCAGTGAGAGCAGTCAGCAAAACTATGTATTGTCCTTTCTGGTGTGGCTGCAAGGATAGCTTCTGATGTCTCTTACAGAACACCCAGTCATGAGTCTGGCAATTTTGCAGCATAGGTGGATGAGTAACCTTGTAGACTGTTGCGCGTCATGGCCAGTCTTCCTTTGCCTGTAGACAAAAGTCTCCACAGAACATATTGACAAGTGATCAAGGACATATCAAGAACATATTTGAGAGTGATTTCATTAAGCACATAATCTTCTAAGATAGAAAGTACAGGTCTAGGTCTTCCATACATCATTTCAAAAGAGGTTAATCCCAAAATAGAAAGAATATTTTAGACCATACATAGGGTAAAGGGAGGAGAGCTATGAAGTTCATTCCGTTCTGCATTGTTAATTTAGTAAGGGTCTGTGGGTCCCAATTCCTGAAGGCTTCCCACAAATATCTCTGGCCCGGCAGGGTATGGGTGTTTGGGCCAAGGGGATCGAGTGGGAGCAGGGAGGGGGAATCATCTCTTCTGCCTCCACTGCTGCCTCTGCCCTCATCTCCCTTGTCTCTGCTGTTGCCACCCATTTACTCCCGGATGCTGCACCTGTCACTCAGCTCTGAGTGCATCCTCATCAGCACTTTCATGACACTGGGGGAGTGGTATGAAGTGGAGCCTCTCTGTTTCTGCTTGAATTTACCTGTGGCAGCATCATTGCATACGCTCACTGGCCATCTGGATATCGTTGAAGAAAAGGCTATTCAGATGCTTTGCTGGGGTGGAGTTTGTGTGTGGTCTGTGTTTGTGCCCATGCATGTAGATGCTAATGAGTGTGAGCACATGTGGAGACTGACTTTAGTCTCTTCTCTATTTAAATATTTATTTACTCATCTACTTAACGTGTACAATATGTATCTGTTTATGTGTGCCATGTATATGCAATTACCAGAGGCCAGAATAAAACATTGGATCCTCTGTTTGGAAGTGGAGTTACAGGCAGTTGTGAATGGCCATGTGGGTGCTGTAAACCAAACCCGAGTCTTTTTCACTGAGCATCTCTCCAGCCCCTTTACCCTCTTTTTGAGGTGGGGGTCTTGTTGAACCTGGAGTTCACCCTTTTGGGTAGATTATTTAGTTGGCCTTGTGTGGAACAGTGGGCTGTGGGACACCACTGGGGGCCTGGTAGAGCACTCTCTTGAGAGTTTCTATTGAAAGAGCTGTTGGCTATGCTCCCAACCCATGGATTTTCCTCATGACTCCCACAGTCCTTGGCTTTGAAAGCTGCCCTTATTTTTGCATTTCTTGCACATTGACCTTAGAAGACAACTAAACTTTTCCTATAATTGGCCAGATAGTGCAAACCTAAATTGTCATTCATATAGGTGACTCAGTACCCTTGAAATGTGACCATTTGAAGGGAGACATCATGGTGTCAGTAGGAAGAATTTGGCCAGGCAAGCAAACCAGTCCAAGCAGCACAGGTTAGGCTCTGCATCCTTGCCTGTAACACTGCCAGCTCTCTTTGGGGCATCAGTTTCCTTGGGGGTTGCTTCACTGCCTGGTCAGTATAAAATGTATCCTGGTTTTCGGAAAGAGGCTGTCCTCTCTGACCACTGAAGACATTCTTCAGTGGAGAGTGACTAGAACACAGGCAGGCTTACCTAACCTCCTACCTATAGCCAGCCCTCCTTCCTGCAGTAATTTGGATGGAGCTGGAAATTCTCAGCTGCTTAAGCGTGTTTCAGTGAGAACAGGGTATCACACTTAGCAACCGCCTTTCACAGGCCAACCCTCTATTCAACCTCTTTGATTCCTGGCAGTACCTACAGCTCAAGTATGCCCCCTTACCTCTCTTAGGTACTTGTGTACTTGTTGAAAATTTTACTTTCTATGAAAGGTATTTGTGAGCTGAAAATGTGCTGTTAGTTATTACTATTTATTATTACTATTATTATTATTATTATTATTATTATTATTGTTATTATTATTGTTATTATTATTACTACTCCTACTATTTTTTTCTCCTGAGACAAGAGTACTCTGTATAACAGCCTGGGCTGTCCTGGAACTCACTCTGTAGACCAGGCTGTCCTTGAACTCAGATTTGCCTGCCTCTGCCTCCCTAGTGCTGGGATTAAAGCCATGTGCCACTACTGCCACTCCTGAAAATGTGTTGCTTTAAAGCAAGCACACAGTTGGGTGATATATTAATATATTCAGAGTTGCATATCAGTCACCGCTGTCTAATCCTGAATGTTTCCATTAACTGTCAGGAAGCCCACACCTCTTCATGGTCACTGCCACTTCTGTCCTCCCACTGCAGCCACTCACTAGTCTGCTTCTTGTCTGCAGACTTCTCTACACAGTCCATACCCATGGACTCCTACACCATGTGACCCTGGTCTTAGTGACCTTGAGTACTTCACTCTCACTGGATCTTGTACCACGTGACTGTGTTTATTTGATCCTCAGCTAAGTGATCTTGGTCAGTTCATACACAGAAACTTATTCCTGGAGACGTTGGACTCTGTGATGTTTGGCAGTTTATGCATATGGAGCCATGCACCATGTGACTCCTGGCTTAGTGACCTTTGGCATTTCTTGCAACCATGTTGCCCTGGACTTAATGACCTTGGGAAGTCCATGCATATGGAGTAATAGGCTTAGTCCTTGTTTCTTTCTCTAGCATTTGGTATTGCTTTTTAGCTGCCACACATAGCATTGCATGTCTGTCCCCTCATGATGTTGTGCAGATGGGTGGTTTCTTTGGATATATGCCAAGAATGGGACTATAAGGTTACTTGATAACTGCTTACTGCTTGAGAAATGGGCTGTTTTCCAGCAGGACAGTGCCATCTGACAGTTCCCCAATGTACTTGCAAGTTCTCCTTGTGGAGTTCTCTTGTTTGTTTTACTTTAAAGACAAGATCTCATGTAACCCAGTAGTTTGGGATGCATTATGTAGCTGAGGTGTGCCTGGAAATTCTAATCCTCCTGCCTCTACTTCTCAGGTGATGGTATTAACAGGTGTGCGCCACTCCATCTAGCTTCCTTTCCAGCTTTGGTATTTGTGATGTGCCCCCTAGGGACCTGGTAGTGTTGGGTCTTGTGTAGGGGAGACAGAACTTTCTCTTTCCTAGAGTTCACTGCTGGGTCTGAGAAAGAAGCTGACATAAAGCAGATGGACTAGCAGAGAGTTCAGGTGCCTCCTTACATGTATGTGTATCATGTGAAAGCAAGGCCTCATGGGTGGTTGGGCCTGGTGTTTGTTCTGTGCTGGTGAAAAGAGCTTTATCATGGAGTGTGGATGGGGAGAATTGTTTTTGTCCTTGGCTTTTTTCTGTGATAAGATAGTTTACTCCCCTGGAACAGGAAGGCCATGCTTTAAGAGGAAGCTATGCTCTTACTTCAGGAAGAAAAGGGAGTCATACCTGTCTCCACAGACCTTGAGCTGAAAACATTCCTTGCATGATAGTGTGCTCTGGTGGGTTTCTGCCATTTTGTCAGCTTTTGCCCACACAGCTGCCTATTCTGTTGTATAGTCCCTAAGGTTGTCAGATGAGGAAAATGAATAGAATGGAAGAGATTTGGACTGAACTGCTATGAGCAGAAGGACCATATGTGTGTTTGTTATACACTTATGACCCATGACTGTCTTATCCGGACACCCCTGCCCCAACTACCACCATTCATGTGGTCGGTGTAGAATAGACTCCTGTGGTTTGCTGACATTTTGTCCAGTCTCCTAGGTTTTCCCCTTTAAACCTTGCTGCTTTCTCTCCCAGTACCTTCTGGAGAGGTCATCATGTGTCAATTTTATAAGCCTTTGCATGCATCTCTTGGGCCACATAAGCCACCTTGTGCACATTCACAGAGCTGTTCAGACCTTTCTGCACCAACTGGAGTCCACTTGGTTGTGTTTGTTCTTTTTGTGTACTTCCTCCTCCTGAGGCAGGACCAAGTACTGGGATTCATAAAATTTTGTCTTTTAAGTTTCTGCTTGGCCCAGCTTCATTCACCTGTGTTTTCATCTATACCATTGTTCTCTGGAGCACTTGGGCTTCCTGGTGCTGCTGTGGGTGCTGGAGGTTCCATGGGTAGTGCTGGCCTAGGAATAGATGTCTGAGGACAGACTAACTTGGTATAACATGAAGGGGCACTAGAATTGAGGAGCTTAAAGTGTGGGTAGACAGGCCTTTTGAGGAGGTGACTTTCACTTTAAACATATTATGGCAGGGGCAGCTGTCATCACATGCTTAAAGGCTCTCAGGAGCAAGGAGGAACACAGCTGAGGGGGCCCAGGTGGCTCAACTGGTAGAGAAGCTGTGGGTCAGGGAGTTCTCAAGGGGTGGACCTGGCTCAGGCTTTCCACTCGATGACCTAGAAGACCTGTGAGTTAGTTACTATTGCCTTGCGGGTCAGGCTTTGTTCAGCCCTGCTGCCTGCAGTTATCTTGGGGTATAAATTTAGGCAGCTAGTCAGTCCACAATGTTTGATATAGGAGGTATAGGCTTTCTGTGTCTGAAATTCTTTTTTTGGAAGGGGCTTGGGGACGTCAAGGCAGAATTTCTCTGTGTAGCCCTTGGCTGTCCTGGACTCACTCTGTAGATTAAGCTTGCCTAGAACTCAAAGAGATCACCCTGCCCTACTTCCCAAGTACTGGGATTTAAAGACAGGCTGCACTCTGTGTGGCCCTTGAAATTTCTTTCTGTTGCTCATATTTTGGTGTAGAAGTAGACAGTCTTCTGACACTGCTCTCCCAGTTGTGCTTGAGCATCCTTGTTTGAAGGAGTCCTTTAACTGGGTGTTGTAGCTGTCAAGGCATATGGGCCTCTTCCAGCAAGTTTCAGGTGTGCATGGTCAAGTTGAAACCCCATACACCTCTGTCCTCTACATTGTCCCTGGAGAAACTGAGTCACGGAGTTGTTCTGCCTGTTTCCAGCTGAAGGGAGCTGCGCAGTGGCCTGGGAGGGTGGCTGTGGCCTGGGTAGCTAATGGAGGCTGAACTCTGTATCTTGAGTCAGGGGTGCTGCAGCTCAAGCCACTACAGTCTTGGTGCAGGCTCCTGTTGGCTGGGTGACTGCCTGCTTTGGAAAGTTCTTTGCTCTGTTCAACACCTGTAATCTCTCTCTTCCTGTTTTGTACATTTCCAACAGGGACCCAGACATGGAGCTTTGGGAAGAAGCTTTGTCTCTGTGGCCACTGGATTCTGAGGACCAGCAGATGGTCAGTCATGAGAGTTCAGGTGAGGTGGCCTCGGTGGTCCCTCAACCAACCACACTGCTTTCCCACCAGGCCAGGGAACCATGCTTTGTGACTCTGGGGTGCCTGGACTCCTGCAACTTGCTCTCCAAGAACTCCACACTCCCATCTTAGAATGAGAGGCTGGTGTTCAGGTCCCTAAGGGTCCTCTTAGTAGGACCACCCAGATCCTTGGAGCCATCTTTTGTCTCATGTCTTCAGCTAGCTGTTGTTGAGCACCCCTTTGTGCCCCATATCCTGCTCTGGTTCCAATAGTACTGTGTCTGCTTTATGGTTGTTCCTCACATGGGTGAGCCTCCAAACACAGGGTCTCAAAGTAGTAAGGAATGAGGGAAGGACTGGGAAGGGGAATCTGAGATTACATGGTAAGATTTGGGAAGGTGGGATGGGCTAAATATGAAATTATTTACTTTTAAGTGTTGGCAACATGTGTTCAGTTTGTTTAATAAAGCATTTTTGAGTTGAAACACTCACCTGTGGGTTACATGGAGCCCAGGTTTGTTGGGTAAGACCCATCCTGGCCCACCAACACCCTCCTCTTCCCTCTGCCTGGCAATTCTAGGCTGATGACAAGAAAGCTCACGAGAGGGCACAGTGGGCCAAGTTGTATGTCTGACACCTGGAGCAGATGGCATTGGTTTCATCCATGTTAATAAATTGGTGCTTACATCACACTGCTTAAGTTTTCCTTAGACTTTACTGTCATGGCCCAAGGTTGTTGTCACCTCCACCAGTCCACTGCCACATACCCATCTGTGTAGGGTAGCAATAAAAGTTTTCCCAAATCCTGACAACTCGAAGTAGATGGACTTGAGGTTCCACTTCTTTCTCGACACCAGGGTGTGTGACTGCCACTTGGGCAGACAAACCCAGAGGCTATGCTGCATTTTACACTTCTGCCATCTGGTGTGGGCTTGTTGGAAGCACTGATGCACTGCTCAGGGGTGAGAGAACACAGCCTAAGATGGAGGCCCCAGCCCACATGAGAAACAAGTCTATGGTTAGAAAACTCCCAATTGGGAACCTCATGGAGCCAGAAAGAAGTCCACCATCTCCACCCCCACTCCCACACCCAGCACTCCCTAGGGGTGCAAGGATGAGCTCAGGACTAGGGGCTGGGGGATGACAATTCTAGCTTAGCTCGAGTATCCTGGAGTGCTAAGAGGACTTCTGCAGGAGACTTAGGAAGAAGGCTTCCCCACGGCCTCCACCACAGTTCTTGAGAGACACAGTCCTTGATTCTAAACTGTTTACTGATTAATTATTGTGGAGAATAAGTGTATAAAACTTTCTCAGGTTGGATCAGAGATTAAATATCTTTTGCAGGAAGGAGTGTCCCAGATGAGAAGCTTATTGGTTAAACCCTCAGGGCTCATCTAGATACCTCATTAGCATGGAGGACTCTGTGTTCTGTGTCATGTGACCAGTGGTCAGGTTCTTTATGTGGAGAGTTGTGGTCACCTGTTCTGGGCCAAGAATCTGGTTGGGAGTAAGTGAAACATATAATGTCCTCAGGTATGAGGTGCCAGGGTTTCTGAACCCACTGGACCTTACCAAGTTTCCTGGCATGGTCCACTGCCCCACAGATATACTGTGCAGCTGGCAGAGACTCATATCTCTGATGATAATGGTTTGAAATTTTGTGTATAAATGTTTTGCCTGTGTGCATGCATGTGTACCTCATGTTTCCCTGGTGCCTGGGGAGGTCAGAAGAGGGCATCAGAGCTCCTGGAACAGGAATTACCTATGGTTGTGAGCCACCATGTGGGTGCTAGAAATCAAACCTGAGTCTTCTGCAAGAACAAGTGCCCTTGACCACTGACTGAGCCATCTCTGAAGACCATACTGAGGTAAAAAATGTTGTCAGTTCTGTCATTTCTGAGACAGTGTAATCAAGAGAATCTGATCTCCTAAGATGACCCTGCAGTCCCCTTGCTAAATGCCCACAGCACCACTTTCAAACTCCATTGCTCCTTAGAACCTCCTGGCCCACTTGAGCATCCAGGCATCAGCTAAAAAGGAACTCCACCTTTTAAGTAATTAGTTCCCCAGTCACTTAACAGCTGCTTATTTACACAGCAGGCACACCAAACAGAATAACCAGACAAAGGAAGGCATGTGCCTGACCAAAGCTCTCCTTGCTCCTCACCAGCCTTCTCCAGTTCTTAGACATCTCTTCGCTAGATTGTCACTTAACACAGCATGCTCCTCCTGCCCCTGCAGGTTCCTGTGCTCCCAGACTTCTTGTTGTATTCAACATTCAGATTCCATGTCTTGACAGCAAATACTGTTCAAAGATGCATACAGTACACTGGCACTGTGAATTTCTAAGCTTTAAAATGTTTTCAGTTATATTTTGTCTGTGTGTCCATAGGAGGGAGTAGGGCAAGCATGCCACCATGCACATGGAAGCCAGAACGAATCTTGAAGGCCTTGGTCTTCTTCCACCATGTGTGTATTGTGACTGAGTTCAGATTGTCAGACTCAGGGCAGGCACATGTACCTGCTCAGCTGTCTCCCAGGCCCCTGTGACACTGTAGCACACAGGCATCACTGTATTATGTTTGTATCCACTTCCTCCACCACACTGGGACTGGTCTCTTCCCCCAACCCTCCGCTTAGATAGTCCTCCTGCTTTCTTCTCCCCCTCTGATGTCTAGTCCTATCCCGTCTCCTTCCTACTCTCTTCTCCCACATGGGTATTTAGGGGTGTGTGTGTGTGTGTGTGTGTGTGTGTGTGTGTGTGTGTGTGTACGTGTGTACTGATGCTTGAAAATGTAGGTTCTTGTATTGACTTCACCTAGTAGTTTGAGACAAGGTCTCACAGAAACTGAAGCTCCATGTATCAGTCAGGTTGCCTTGTCAGAGAGCTCCCAGAATCCGTTTGTCTCTACCCACCAGGCAGCACTGGAGATTCAGGCCTGCACTGCCATGGCTTTTACATGGGTGTTGGGGATTTGTACTTGGGACCTTTTGCTTTTACAGCAAGTGAGCTCCATCCCCCCAACCCATACATTATAATTTCAGCTGTTTTTCTTAAGATTCCATTCTTTACCTCTGAATAAAATTGCCCTGTATGTATGTAAGATCTTTTCTTTATTCATTCTTATGAGGAAGGGCTTCTAGGCTGGTCTCCTATTTTGGCAGTTGTGATCAACAGTGCAGCAGTGCACACAGTCTCAGCCTTAAGCATGGGGAGCTTCCTGGCTGGGCTTGTGACAGTACATCTGAAATTGGGGCTTCAAGTGGAAACATGAAGGTGCTAGGGCTTCGCTGGGAGAGTTTCTGGCTACTCTAAGATTGGAACTGCTGCAGAGGTGTTGAGTCAGTGACCATTGATGGTCGGGAGATCTAGTTGGCCACTGCGAATCTTGTGATTCCACCACCATGTACCTAGCACCTGTGTTGTGAGCCCAGTGTGTTATCTGTCATGAGCAGCTGTTGATAAGGTTTTAGGTCCCCGTGGGTAGAGGAGCCACAGGTCCTCTTCACTCAAGAATCGAATACAGGATTGACTGTGAGATGGTCAGTTCCCTGAGAGGGGAGAGAGTACATGAGAGACAGAGGTTTAATATTTAATTGTTCTTTAATAATGCACAGCAAACAATATATTATCACCAATGCTAAATAAAGCTATTGTAACAACAAGGTATTGCCATATTTTCTATACATTTCCTCTATCAATATCAATACAATAAACACAAATAGTAAGTTGCTAATTACCGAAGAAATAAACATAGCTGTAACTACAGAATTATTCATGAGTTATGTGACATGAGTTCTTATGACTGTAATTTCCAGCAGCTCAGGTCTAGAGAGTGCTTGACCAGGAAGATAAGGGTGTTCTGCAGCTTCTAGCAGCTCAGGTCTGGAGAGTGTTTGACCACGAAGTTAGAGGCTTCAGTTTCTCAGCTGTCTCATTGATGATCAGGTACAGAGTGCTCAGTCTCTCGGCTGCTGCTTTGATGATCCATGCTGCAGAGTGCTTGTTCCTGGGCTGCAAAGGAGGCCTGAATGGAGGATCACGCTAGCCAATCATGGCTACCAACGTGATGAAGTGCTCCGGGCAAGGGATCCTTTTTTATGCTTGAATTTGGGTTACTTCTGACGTCCATGGCAGATAACCAGATGTGTCTGGTTATCTGTGGGGCTATGATATCATTACAGCTGGTTATCACACTTATGCAAAACAACTTATTTTAATGCACAAATATTTTGATTCATAAGGTTTTCAAAACAACTTTTGATTATCATAACAACTTTTGATTATCACAGCACTTCAAAACAAGTTCACTTCAAACTTCTTTTCTTTCCTACTACAAATATGGAGTCAGTCCTGATAAGGGCCTGCTCCTTATAACCTGGAACCTACAATATTTCTTTGGAGTAAAGAAGTGTAGCCAGGGCACAAAAGCCACACAGGGACTTTGGTTTTGATCAATGAATTTACAGATACCAAAGAGGATTTGAAGACAGTTGACTGGACTTAGAGGGAGAGAGAGATTGATAAGGGTCAGGGTATTTGGAAGAAGTAAGACAGAAAGCCACATTTTAAATAGAGTTTCTTTCAATAGAGCTTGGGAGACAAGAGGAAAGAGTAGGGCCCAGGGCCCAGCAGGATCTTGTTCTGTGTTTTGAACCCTCACAGGTCCTCAACCAGGATGGTGTGGGCATTATGTGGAAGCAGCTCTACACACTAGGACCAACCAAAAGGGAATATTTAATCTTTGTAGTTGTAACCTTGCAGTCAGCTAAGAGTTGCTGTGTGTGGCCTAGAACTTGGGATATCTGGGAAGGGCACAGCAACAATGTACACTCACCTGTTTCTTCCTTACCCTTGGGGCTGGTTTCAAGCCCCAGTCACCTCAGCTTTAGCCATCAAGTTAGTTGTCATGGTCTGCTCTGTGATCTTTATCCTCTGGTGAATTTATTTTTGATCTAGCCCCTGAAGGCCAGCATCTGACATGAGCTCCAGGGTTCTTCGAGAGTTCCCATCTTAAACACATAAGGACATGAACCTACTTTTGAATTCTCTACAACTCCCCCACCTCCTAATGAGGCAAAGGTGTGGTCATCTTCAGGCAACATTTTGTAGTTGAGCTACAGGGGCATATGAGGTATATATTTACTAAAGGGACTCTTGTTTTCTTACCTTGTCTTCCAGTGTCTTGTCATTATCTATTTGGCTTTAGGCTGGCCTCCTTAGGTTTTAAAACTGGTCTTTTCTTTTTCTTCTTCTTCTTTTTTTTGTGTAGAAAAGACCTTGCCTTAAGTTCACTGTCATGCAGTCCTGACAGGGAGAAAGGTTGCTTTATATACCTCTGTGGACTTGAGAAGGGGAATGGTGAACTATTCACATCATTTGTCTCAGAAAGCTGACTTTGATGGGTATGTGTCCCCATCGCCAAGTTATTCCTCCCTAGCATCCCATCATAAAGAAGCAGGTTGTACAGCACCTACCAGATGTAGGTTTGACACAGCCTCAGAGTGGGCTACAGTCACTCATTTGCCAGATTACCTCAGAGGCAGCATTTGAGCCCTTGAAACTGGTGAAAGAGGAAGAGAGCTTCCAGGGGGTGGTGAGAGCCCAAGAATAGAGACTCCATAGTCTCTCTGTGTTGGTTGGCAGGGTATACCTTGTGAGGCCCTGGAATATGACTGTGGGCCTTGGTTCTGCTGGGAAATGGGGAGGCAGAGGGAGCTTGAGGGGTGGGCAGGCCCCTGGAGAGCAAGTGTCAGGCAAAGTGCACCCAGGCCTCAAGAGCAGGAAGAATTGGCCTTGGACAGGAGGCACATGTAGGAGGCTGGGCTACCCTGATAGGTGGATGTTGTTTTCAGTTGTCTAGATCAAGTCTCCTATACTCTAGTTGTCCATGGTTGTGATGGTGGGGAAATCCAACTTAACTTGCAATAGAGCCTAATAACTATGTGGGTGGGCTTGCATGCCCAGATAGAGAGGGCTAGCATACCTCCCAAGCTGGTATCCCACTCTCTTTGTCCAACTTGTTTCTCCTTTTCTGTTTCCCACCCTGCAGTCACAATTGTACAAATGTGACACCATTACTTCCTAGCCTGCAGGCCTGGTCCTCCCATCCTCATTGTGTTTCAGGTGTCACTTGTGTTTGCTTTTCCTTGCATCCCTGCCCTTGAACTTCTATAGCTGTGGTTGGTAGACTTTGATGAGAGCCTGGTATCCTTAGGCAGGTCCAGAGAAAGGCTGGCAGAGAGAACATCCACTTGGAAGGACAACAAGTATCAGGGATATAGGTTATGAACACAAAATACTTGAAACACCTTGAGTGGTTGGTGCCCATGGGATAAGGTGTATGGGATATGCATTGGTACAACCCAGCATTCCCTGGGATGGAGGACCCCGGAAAGGATAAGCTTCCCTGGGTCACCCACTAAGCTGGAATCCATTGGCAGTCTGCACATGGATGTTTCCTGTGGGTCTGCCAGCTCTGACTTGCCTCCTTCCCTGTTGCTTCGCAGTGGACATCCTGATCATGGATGAGGATGAGGTCCCCAGCTGATCCCCGACCAAGCTGGCCCCACCCCAGTCTGCACCTTTTCCTGGACCCCTGAACTGACTGTGACTTCCTGCACCCTACATCTGCACTGAGAGTGGCTATCCTTCCACCACTGGTCGAAGCTTAAGCAGCACCAAAGCAGGCACACAGGCGAGTGGCCAAATGCCTGTACTGACTGTGGCAAGACTTTCTCCCAGAGCTCACACCTGGTGTAACCCTGGAGCATTAACACAGGCAAGAAGCCATTTGCCTACTCAGAATGCAAGCCCTTTAGCTAGATCTCCAACCTTATGCAGCACCAGCGCATCCACACAGGTGAGAAATCTTGTACTTGTCCCTACTGTGGCCACAGCTTCACACAGAATAGGGACACTGACTATTCATTAACTTCTTCAAGCTGATTACAGGCATTAAGATATTAGAAGATGGGCAGGAGGAAGAGTAAATTGATTAACCTCTGATGCTGTGTCTTCACTGCATCCAGCTGCAATTCCAGGACATCAGAAGTTCAAGCAGGTCTGCTCAGCTTGCTTGATGAGTAGATATACCAAGGCTGTGTATTCTGCAAGATACAATTTTCAAAAAGTTTTACTATCAAGATAATTTTTTGTTTGAATACTGGAATCTAGTCTTCTGACAGCCTGCCTCTGTCATGTCTAATTCATATAATTCTTGGCATTTCTATGAGGGTGTGTTCCCACCATCCTCCCATTGCCACCTCCCTGCTCTCAAATTACCCAACACTAGGGAATACAAAGTTTCAGGCACCAAGCCCCTCCACTTCCACTAATGCCTGACAAGGCCACTCTCAAGTACCTATACAGGTGGAGCTATGAGACCCTCCCTTTGTGCTCTCAGGCTGGAGATTTTAGAATGGCTACTCCAGCTTGTTTCTTAGGACCATTTGCTTGAAAAAAAATTGTTTTCCAGCCTTTTATTCTAATGTAGTGTCTGTCTCTGTCACTAAGTTCAGTTTCCTGTATGAAACAAAATGCTGGGTTCTGTTTATGTATCCAATTCATTAGCTTATGTCTTTTAATTGCGGAATTGAGCTGGACCAGACCTCTGCCTGGTCTGCTATTGTGTGGACCCCAGATCCCGCCCAAGACATTCTGGAGGCTTCATGGATCCCACAGCCAGCATTAGGTAGGAAAACCAACATACTGCCCTAAGCCCATAACTGGATGCTGTGAGCGCTCAGGTTCCAGCAGATACCCCCCCTCCCTGCCCCTAGGGACTAGCACTTCCCTTCTGCCCCTCTCCCAGATCTGAGGCCTGGACCAGACCTCTGCCTGGTTTGCTATTGTGTGGACCCCGGATCCTGCCCGAGACATCAGGAGTCTCCACAGATCCCACAGCCAGCGCTAGGTAGGAAGACCCATATACTGCCCTAAGCCCATAGCTGGGTGCTGTGAGCACTCAGATTTCAGCAGATACCCCCCCTCCCCACCCCTGAGGACGAGCACTCCCCTTTGCCCCTCTCCCAGATCTGAGGCCTGGACCAGACCTCTGCCGGGTCTGCTGTTGTGTGGACCCTGGATTCCACCTGAGACATACTGGAAGGTCCACTCAACCCAGAGCCACAGAGGAACAACTGAACTCAGAGCATCAGACAACATATCTTGAGATATCCTAGAGGAGACACTGCACCCAGAACAGCAGACACCTAGCTGGACTGCTACCTTGGAGGCACCATATCCTGAGGCATCCTAGAGGTACCACTGTAATCAGTGCAGCTGGAAAAGATCACAGAGACATCTGGACCCCTAGAAGATCAGACACAAGTGAGATAACTGGAAAGGCAGGCTTCAGTCAGAGCCAGCAAGTACAGGCAGCACTGGAGTTAACCAGATGGTGAAAGGCAAGCGCAAGAACTTAAGCAACAGAAACCAAAGTTACATGGCATCATCAGAACCTAGTTCCCCCATCATAGCAAGCCCTGAACACCCCATTACACCAGAAAAGCAGGATTCAGAATTAAAATCACTTCTCATGATGATGATAGAGGACTTTAAGAAATACATAAATAACTCTCTCAAAGAACTTAAGGAGAACACTGGTAGACAGATAGAAACCCTTAAAGAGGAAACACAAAAATCCCTTAAGGAATTGCAAGAAAATGCAACCAAACAAGAGAAGGAATTAAACAAAACCATGCAGCATCTAAAAATGGAAGTAGAAACAATAAAGAAATCACAAAGGGAGACCACCCTGGAGATAGAAAACCTAAAAAAATGATCAGGAGTCATAGACACAAGTATCACCAACAGAATTCAAGAGATAGAATAGAGAATCTCATGTGCAGAAGATACCATGGAAAACATTGACACAACTGTCAAAGAAAATGCAAAATACAAAAAGCTGCTAACCCAAAATATACAAGAAATCCAAGAAACAATGATAAGGCCAAACCTAAGGATAATTTGTATAGATGAGGGGGAAGACTCCCTACTTAAAGGACCAGTCAATATCCTCAACAAAATTATAGAGGAAAACTTCCCTAACCTAGAGAAAGAGATGCCCATAAATATACAAGAAGCCTACAGAACTACAAACAGTTTAGACCAGAAAAAAGAAAACTTCCTGCCACATAATATTCAAAAATTCAAATGTACAAAACAAAGAAAAAATACTAAAAGCAGTAAGGGAAAAAGGCAAAGTAACATCTAAAGGCAGACCTATAAGAATTACACCAGACTTCTCAACAGAGACCATAATGAATTTGTAAATAGCTCTTTCTATCTCTATGAAGAATTGATTTGGAATTTTAATGGGTATTGCTTTGAATCTGTAGATTGTTTTTGGCAGGATGGCCATTTTTACTAAGTTAATCCTGCCAATCCAGGAGCATGGGAGATCTTTCCATCTTCTGAGATCTTCTTTGATTTCTTTCTTCAGAGACTTGAAGTTCCTGTCACACAGATCTTTCATTTGCTTGGTTAGATTCACTCCAAGATATTTTATTTTATCTGTGGCTATTGTGAATTGTGTCATTTCTTTAATTTCTTTTTCTGCCTGTTTATCCTTTGGGTAAAGGAAGGCTACCGATGTGTTTGAGTTGATTTTATATCCAGCCACTTTGCTAAAGTTGTTAATCAGGTTTAGGAGTTCTCTGGTGGATGTTTTAGGGTCACTTAAGTATACTTATCATATCATCCACAAATAGTGAAATTTTGACTTCTTTCCTTTCCTATTTGTATCCCTTTGACTTCCTTTTGTTGTCTAATTGCTCTATCTCGGACTTCCAGTACTATATTAAATAGGTAAGGTGAGAGGGGGCAGCCTTGTCTAGTCCCTGATCTTAGTGGGATTGCTTCAAGTTTCTCTCCATTTAGTTTGATGTTGGCTACTGGCTTGCTGTATATTGCTTTTACTATGTTTAGGTATGGGCCTTGAATTCTTGATCTTTCCAAGACTTTCAACATGAAAAGATGTTGAATATTATCAAATGCTTTCTCAGCGTCTAGTTAGATGACCATGTGGTTTTTTTTCTTTGAGTTTATTTATGTAGTGGATTACATTGATGGATTTCCGAATATTGAACCATCCCTGCATTCTTGGGATAAAGCCTACTTGATCTTGATGGATAATTGTTTTGATGTCTTGTTGGATTCGGTTTGCGAGAATTTTATGGTTTTGTGGGAATACAGAGGATTAGCTAGGATTTATTGCAGAGCCATAACCTATTGGTAGAAATCTGTACAATTATTATCAAGATGAAGATGTAATTTCTTAAATGGCACCAATTTACTTTAAGTACAAATTTTAAGGTTTTCTTTGGTATGAGCTTCTTATTGATATTAAAGTGAGATGAATATTGTTATTCTCATAGGCATTGTACCAATATAACACATTTAGAAATACAAGGCTTAGACTCAGTCCTTCTTTAACTTTTTTAAAACAGATTTGAGATGGTTAGCCTGTTAGTGAAGGGACTATAGCAAATTCATGGCTTGGAGTTTATTGTTAGGGTGTTTTCTATATTTCATTTGGCTGAGTGGAGTTAACAGACAACAGTCCAGATTACCTTACATGGATATTTGGTTTTCAAAACATCAGAAGTCCACAGAATTGACATGACAACCATTTCTGTATTAATGTTCATTTTGATTAAAGACATGTCTGCTCCTGACAGCTTCCTATATTGAATTCTAAGAAGAAATTGAGCATCTTTGGAGTTACTCCAGTTGTGGGGTGACAGCCACTAGACAAGAATTGCCTCTTTCCATCTGCAGACAAATTACTGTCCAGAAAAGGACACAGTTGCAGAATAGTCAACTGATTTTATCTTCCTAGACAGAGTAATCAGCCCTTAATAATTCTGCAGCACTAAAGTCTGTCAGATGATCCTGGGCCAGAATGCAGAAGAATAGATGCTCCAATGTCTTGTAGTAGAGGGAGAGTCCAGGTGATCAGAGGTCTCTATAAATTGGCTAAGGTTTAGAAGCTATGCTTTGTGCTTTTTACAATTATAGTTATCTCAGTCATTCTGGATTTCTGACAGGGTTGAAAACTTATGTTCTCATAGCCAATCCTGGCTATTTACCTTGAGAGAAATGATTTGAGTGGATGGTTTTCAGCTGACATTCATTCTAACGTCAAGGCAAAAGCCAGGCTCAGAACTAAGTGTTTTAGTTAGGATAGATGGCAGAGGTTCTGGTTAGTCAACAAAATGATGGACTGGGTATTAGGACTATCCTGTACCTGACTGGTACAAATAGGCATAATTATGCTCTAAATGTATTTTGAGAGAAAGGTTTTATTTTAACAGGAAGGGTGCTATGTAGGAGGAGCTAAGGTGGGAGGAGTACTGAGAGGAAGAGAAGGAGTAAGGAGAGGAGGAGAAGGAGGAGAAGCTAGGTGATGAGAGAGAGAAAGAGGGGGAAGACAGGGAGGCAGATGTTCACGCATCTCCACCAGTTAAAGATAGTTGTATCTAGGTTGGGTAGTGGGTTACACCTCTGATTGAGCATTACCAAACTTATAAAGCCTTTGATTAACATTTTTTAAAAAGTGTATAAATGCAAAAAGGAAAAGGGGGCATGGGATAGGGGCTTTCTAAGGGGGGGAGGAATGGGGAAAAAGGATGGCATCTGAAGTGTAAATAAAATAGCCAATAAAAATGAAAAAAGAAAAGTATTTAATAAAATATTTAATTAAAAAAAAGAAACCAGGTGGATTGGACAGATGTCCAGCAGCCAGGTTGTCATTATTGTCATTTCTTCTTTTTCTGGCCATTAAGATTTCTATATATTTGTGTATGTGTATGCAGGTGCAGTGCCTGCAGAAGCCAGAGGAAGGTGCTCGTGCCCTTGAAGCTGAAGTTACAAGTGGTTGTGAGCTATTTAATATGGGCGCCTTAAACCAAATCCAGTTACAAGTGCTGTTAAGTGAGAGCCATCTTTCCAGTTTTGCCTCTGGCCTCTAAAGGGAGATTTGTACTACTTGTTTTCAGTGACTTTCATGAGCTAGAGCTGTGGCAGGTGCCAGCACACAGCTCTGAGCAGTGACCATGGATCAGATTTTCTGTTTTTCCCATTAATCATAATTCATCCATGAATGAGTGACTTAGCCTGAAACTGCCTCCTTGCTTACCAGTGAGACTAAAGACGGTGGACACCCCCATATATATGTTTCGAGAAGGAAAGGAGGCAGGCACTGATGAGAGCTGGTAAATCTCATTTCAATTTAAATAGTGGTTTCTACAATTGCTACCTCTTCACTCTCCTCTCTATACACAGGACAAGTGGATGAGTAACAACTGCCCCACCTGTCCATGTAGAAGTATGTCTATAAAACAACAATCTTAGACTTGTCTCTTCTGTTATCTCCTTTGTCTCCCCAGGTCAGAGTTATCTGGCATTCAGATGATCCTATTAGGACCCTCCTCCTCTTTTTGACATGTGTAGTGTGTGCATGTATGTATATTTGTGTGTCTGTGACTGCACATGAATGTGCAGGTGAAATGTCTCTACATGGGTGCTTGAGGCTCAAGGTTGACAGTGGGTATCTTCCTTGATCAATGTCTGTCTTTTTATCGAGGCAGGGTCTCTAATTGAACTCAAAGCTCATCACTTTGTCCAGTCTGACAAGCCAGATTGCTCTGGAGATCCTGTCTGCCTTTATAGTGATGGATGTAACCCA